>NW_011499951.1:296838-296955 GCF_000495115.2 Populus euphratica
TACTACTATTGTTGTTGTTGTTGTTGTTATTTATAATTTATATAATTAACCTTTATGTGATTCAACCTTGGTTTTTCCAAGTTATTTATTACTTCGAGTTATAAGAAACCACAAAAA
>NW_011499951.1:297196-390680 GCF_000495115.2 Populus euphratica
TCCTGGCATCCCTATGTGGCACTGGGTTTGACTCAGCGCCAAAGGCAAGTCAGCCCCAACACCACGTGTGCGTGCGGGTCTGACTCAGCACACAGGTAAGGCAGCCCAAACACTAAGTGTCCCCATGTAAGGCATGAGCTTGGCCAGGTGCCAACATCTCACTACCTGCAACCCCAGGTTTAACTCAGCGCCAAAGGCAAGTAAGCCCCAACACCACGTGTGTGTGTGCGGGTCTAACCCAGCGCACAGGTAAGGTAGCCTAAACGCTAAGTGTCCCCATGTGAGGCATGAGCTTGGCTGATGCCCAGGGCAAGTCAGGCTCAACCCCAGCGTCAGGTGCCAACATCTCACTACCTGCAACCCTACCAAAACTTGAGCCAACTATTTTTTCACCAATTATCTTTTCAATGTCAAATGCATTCTAACAAAAAAGACAACCCCACCTCTTCTTCGTCGTCATTGCAACTCTTTGCGCAAATAATTAGTTTGTTATTACACTTCTCCAATTCATAGTGTTTTATTTCTAGGTAAATAATAATAGAAACACTAAGTCATTTTAGTATATTGTATAATACCAATAATCTATTATTTTCTAATAATATTACATATTTTAAAATATTTTTATTAATACATTAATATCTGTATATATTAAAATGAAATAATTTTCACTATGATTCTCGTGTAATTCATTAAAAGTGATATTTTTTTTTCATTTTAAATGAAAAAACACTTTCACCATCTTTTTTTTATAAAAAGTGTTTTTTCCTAGTTGTTGCACGAGAAAATCTGGAAAATGTTTTTCTCTGACAACCAACAAGGCGTTAATTTACGCCCAGAAAAGTGTTTTTTCCTGGTTATTGCAGTCATACACGAGAAAATCTGGAAAATGTTTTTCTCCGACAACCAACAAGGCGTTAATTTACGCCCAGAATTTTGTTTATTTTTAATCAACACCTTTAATTTTCTCAAATTGTCAATTAACTCCTTCTGCGATTTATCTACTCTCCAATAAAGATTAAGGAAATTACGAAACCTGACACTATTTTTTCAAACACCACTGGCCGTCTGTCTGTTACGAGTACTCCCTCCCATAAAACAAAGCATTTTAGGGTTTTTCTCCAATGGCATCGCACAATCACCTCGACGTCGATGTAAGTTCTCCTTCAATCTTACCTCTCACATAATTTCAACGTGTAAGACATGAATGCGTACGTACCTGTGTTAGGGTTTCTTTGACAATTTGATTCCGCACCGAATTCCAGGATGATGATTTTGGCGGTGATTTTCCCGGGAGCCACAATAGCAGACGTTCTGGTTTTTACTTGGTTAACTCCTTCTTTATTATCATCACCATTACATTCACGAAACAGCAATTCTTAATAATTTGTTTAATTAATTAGGCAACAAGAGAAGCTTTGGAGATCTCGAGGATGACGAAGATGATATTTTTAGCTCCAAAAAGGTACTCTCTCTTTTCACACACACACACATACTGGTATCAGTTACGAATTTTTCACACACACATACTGGTATCAGTTACGAATTATGAAGTAGAACTTTTCTTTTTTTCCGTAGGTCGTAGGAGTTGCTGAAGTCTGTAAGTCTTAAACAAAATCTTGTTTGTTTTCATTGCAGGGTAATTCCAAGGTAGAAGAAGGAATGAAAATCTTGTTTGTTGTCATTGCAGGGTAATTCCAAGGTAGAAGAAACTGCAATGATTTTGTCGCTTCGTGAGAGGTAAAGTAAGACGTAAATAGAGCAACTTATGTAAAAAGAGAAGACTGATGATGTTTATTGCGCGGTTATATTATTTTACAGTCTCATCTTCTCTTTCTGTTTTCTTTTGCAGTCTTGAAACTTGTAAAAGTTCACTCGCAACATGCCAGGCATGTATCGTCCATCCCATTGTTTCTTATATGAATTATTGATTAGTAGAACTGTTCTTATAGTTTACTGCTTCGCTTATGAACTGTACTTTTGAGGAGGAGACATTTTCGTTGTTGACAAAAGTTCAATTGGATGGCTGTCCATAAGGAAACATGAACAAGAAGAGTAGGAAGATTGTGAAGGAATAGAGTAAGACAGAGGAATGGAAAACTTGGTTTCTAAGTTGATAGCATAATTTTCATGGAACAGATGGTCCTTTCATTAATATCTTAGACCCATGTTGTTCTTAATTAAATAAGGAAAATATAACATAAATTCTTATGGATAAAGCTTATAACTGATCTCTAACAATGCAAATAATGTAAATTGGTTATCTGGTGGGAGCACAGGCCTAGAATTTCAGGGTAGAAGTCTTTCTTTTCACATGCTTTGGATAAAGTATTTTTACAGCTTCATTATGATCACAGCTCTTCCTCTGAAATTTTTATTGATGGGTTCCCTTTATATTTGAGATGTTTTGAATACATAAGAATATCTGTTTGTATATTTATTATAGGTTGAGGCTACTTGAACTGATTATGTTAAGTTTTACAATGGCACTAAATCTGCATGTGACTTCTTAAATATTGTAGCATTCTGTACACAGTGTGGATGTTTTTTCATCAGATCCACTAATTGAGTTGTAATAATGCTGGTTCCAGACAGAGCTTGAAGCTGCAAAATCTGAAATTCAGAAGTGGCGTTCTGCATTTGAGAATGAGTCCTCCATGCCTGCTGGGGCATCTCTTGGTTAGCCTGTTATTAGAGTGTTTTACGTTGTGTTGTAATGTGACATGTGATGCTAGAACTAGTTCTGTTTGTGAACATCCTAAAAGCTGTTCCTTTTCTCAAAAATTACTTTCTATTATTTGTTGCAGAACCTAAACTAGTGATCAACTATCTTCAGACCCTGAAATCTTCTGAGGAGTTATTGAGAGAGCAGGTTAAGTGATTATATTAGACTGTTGGTTTCTTTAGCTTCTTTGGTGATTACCATACATGCAGGATTTCATCCATGTTTTCTTGTTATTATCAGTTAGAAAAGGCTAAGAAGAAGGAAGCTGCCTTTATTGTAACTTTTGCAAAACGGGAGCAGGAGATAGCAGAGCTAAAGGTGAGTCCCTCTCTTACAGTTTACAGTTGAGGATGGAGAGGGCCTTTCACTTCTCTTCATTTTTTTTGTGCATACATTGAATGCTGGATCACATAATCACTGAAGGTGAGTCCCTCTCTCACAGTTTACAGTTGAGGATGGAGAGGGTCTTTCACTTCTCTTCATTTTTTTTCTGTATACATTGAATGCTGGATCACATAATCACTGCAACTGCTTGGAGCAATATCTATTAGACATATTGGAGGACTGATGTTTCTAGGAAGGCATATCCTCAAATTGGCTTAGATGAAAAGAGCTCAAGATTGTGTTTTTTCTGGAAACCAAAATTCCTGGTCACATGGAATTTGAAATGGCTTCCCATGGTTTACCTGAACATGTACATAAATGTAGACATGAGGAAATTTTGGGAGGAGAATGAAATAACCACATAATGTGGTTTTTGTAGTTGACTGCAGTGCTATCATTTGTGTACCCTGAATCTTACTTGAGGGAAGTTTAGTGCACCCTGATTGACTATATTGATTGGTGTCATATAATTGTCTAACGGCAAATTCGCTTTAAATTTGCAGTCTGCAGTCCGGGATCTGAAAGCTCAACTCAAGCCACCATCAATGCAGGTATCAACAAGTGCTTAAATTATGTCTTAAGGAATATGTGCCATCTTGGCATGCCTTGTTTATGAGGTTGTAAAAATAGATATCAATTTAGCATGAAGAAAACTCTCTACGTCAGGGTGGGTTTTAAACAAGGATCTTATGTTTGCTGCTGTTCTTCCCTTCAATCTGATTTTTTTTCCCCATACTTATATGCTGAATTCTTTAAAGGCTATAAAGTTCTTATTGTTTCTAACAACATTCTGTCCTATACATTAAATGCCCTTCTTTTCAAGTTCCAGATGAATTATTGTTACTGTTTCCCTTGAGTTTCAAAGTGAAGCTGCATATTTGTGCTCTTATCTGATTTTAGGAAATTTGTATGACTTAGAATTTACATGGCCTGGTTGTAGAGTGTGTGATTGTTTCCCATTCTCTCTGACTATTGTTTATTGTTTGTTTCCCTTTTTTTCTCCTTTTCTTTTTGGCGATCAACCTGGTAGGCAAGGAGGTTACTGCTGGATCCAGCAATTCATGAGGAATTTACACGTTTGAAGGTTTGTGCTTAAACATTTTAGTGAAAGTAAAATTTAGCTCAAGTTGATGCATTACATGCACATACTGTTACCTTCTAATCTGATTGGATTATCGTATTTTGAGACACATTGATTAACAGAGGTATCAACTCAATTGTCCTTGTTAAAAATAGGATAAATCACATGCCATGAGTTCATAAAGGTAAAATAATACATTAAATACTGGTTAACTTTTCAGGTAAGGTCCTGTTAATTTTAATTTGGTCTGGGTGATCTGGGCTTCTGCATATTGAGAATTCCTTGCATTGAAGACTTCAGACTTGATACCATAAGTTGTTTGTGCAACTTCGTGCGTGATTATAAATGTTTGTTTGATGTTCTTAGATGATGGGTTTATGGTGGTTTCCTTAAATGCTCTAACAGAATTTGGTTGAGGAGAAGGACAAGAAGGTGAAGGAATTGCAGGATAATATTGCTGCTATGAATTTTACTCCACAAAGCAAGATGGGCAAGATGCTGATGGCAAAGTGTAGGACACTGCAAGAGGAAAATGAGGAGATTGGGAATCAAGCTGCAGAAGGAAAGGTAATGCTCTTGTTTTTTCTTTATTTTGCTTGTTTTTTTGCCCCCTCTGCTTGTGTACATTTCGTTCTTGCTCCCAGTTTGGTGTTCGATTCTTTTTGGAAGGGAAGTGCTTTTCATGCTTGATGGTTATGATTTTCCTACTGCTAGAAAATTATAAATTGTACCTTTCTTTTCTCTATGTTTGGTTTGTGGAAATGCAAGGGGTTTTTTCTTTTGGGGAGATTGGGGGGAATGATGTAAAAGCTTTAGCAATATCCATCTGAATGTTTGAATTTTGTTTTTGAACATGATGAAATGGATATGAAACTCATTGGCTGCTGAATATGACTAATAAATTGATTGTGTTCTTTACAAGAGACTCAAGAAATAAAAAATGTTGACATGATATTTAGATGTACTTGGAAAAGATTTTTGATGCCCTCTGTATGATATCAGTCAAAAAGTACAGCTCCTATGTTTCTGGAACTTGTTTATTTGTCATCTTCTAGATTTTGCTAAAGCTTTGTTCCAAAAATGGTTGTTGGTTGCAGATACATGAACTAGCAATGAAACTTGCTTTGCAGAAATCGCAGAATGCAGAGCTTAGAAATCAATTTGAAGGTTTGTTATATTTTAATGCAATTGCCCCCTTTCTTTTCAATGCAGGTTGTGGTTTTTATGTCTTTTGTTATATGCACTTGTAGGTTGTCATTGCTGCTTATAACATGTCTTGCTCACATTTCATGTTTTTTGGGCTAATTGCACTTGAATGATGAACGATTGGCTTTTTGATGGGACACTGATTTATGCTCCTTTTCTTTTGTTAGCTGGTTAAGTAACATATGTGCCATTTGACAGTAGTTTCTGTTGAGTCAAGGGTTCTCTGTCTCCTTGAATAAATTTTACCAGCTATTCTGTTTCCAATGCCCTTGCTGATGCCTTTTTCATATCATCCATGAATGCTATAATTGATGGAGTTCTCTCCTATTTGTCAACTTAATGATCACTTTTCTGTTTTTTCTCATTGATTTTACCATGTGTGCTGGTAGAAATTATGGTCGGTACGGCCATGATTAATGGGATTCCAAAACTTAGTTGATGGTTTTCTACTACAAATTTTCACTATGCCAGAACTGATCTTTAGTTATGTTAAAATTATATTCAAAGTCTTGGGAGATTTTTTAGCTACAACCCTTGATCCATTAAAAAATTGGCACTTTTGATTTTACTTTTTTTTTTTTTCTGTTTTTCTATTGAGCTGGATAAAAGCAGAGAAGTTGTAGCCATATCATAATATCTAAGTTGATCCATTAAAAACTTGGCACTTTTGATTTTAAATTTTTTTTTGTTTTTCTATTGAGCTGGATAAAAGCGGAGAAGTTGTAGCCATATCATAATATCTAAAAAAGGATATAAAAAATAATGGTATAGAATCTTTTGAGGCAAAGAAGCATTGTGAGCAAACCAGGCTCCTGATTTTTTTGCAGAATTTCTTTATTTTTTTAGATGTGATGATATGGGTTATCCATTACTTAGCAGCAAAAGAATCTGTTCCAATTAACATTTGGCCATTCTTTTAATGGATAAGGATTCTCACCTAAAAAAATGTTCAAGACTTATGATATCATATTGTAATTTAATTGAAGGCCATTGTTTACTTTGTCAAAGTGATAAACCAAAATTTTAAATCCTTATAATCATGGAAGTAAGAACTTCCAACTATTCTTTCTAAGGTGTGAAGGCACATCTTAGAAATAAGGTGTGAAGACACATCTTAGAAAACTCCTTTTGCCATTTAATAGAACTTTTGATAAATCCTTTGCCATTTTGGCTGTTTTGAGAACCTTATCCTAGTAGAAGCGGGCATTTGAATGTTGGCTAGTTACCTTCTGAACAGAGGGTTTTGTTTCTCCCAAGCAAATTGGTAGTTTTATTAGAAGAGCAAGGATTTCTTAAGACTTCATTCTTTTGCTAATCCTTGCACTGATAGCATGAAAAACTAAAGCTTTGTGTATAAATGTCCATTCCCTAGACTATTTATTTCACCCCGTTTATTAATCAAATAAAAGCTCCCATCTTGCTTCAGCAGCAAGTTTGCCCTTTGTTGTGCTTGAACAGTCATTTGCCATTTTAGACTGTAGTTATTACTATGGTTATTGTTTTGCTCGAATTTGTTTCTATGATAGTCACAAAAAATGCATCTAGATTTATGGTTTCTTTACCAGTTTATTGAAATTAATCACTTAACTGGATGGTAGCTTTGTCATGCTTTTTGGTTGATGAAAGGAAACTACCTAGACTCTAAAGATTACACTTTACCCGTTGAACTTTAATATTGTTTGCCTTTTACATTGAAATGACAAATGGTTATACCTTGTATGTATATCATTGGTCCTTACCATTTTGATTTTCTTGCACTGCTCATACAGGACTGTACGAACACATGGAGGGCCTGACAAATGATGTAGAGAAATCAAATGAAACGGTTATTATCTCAAACCTTTTCTTTTATTACTTGAAGTTACAGGCAGACACTGTAATTTAAGGTCTTAATAATTTAATCACCAAAACATGTTCACAATTGATTTCTTCAAGTATCTACTTTTTAGCAAAATCCTCATGTATATATTATTTATTATTCCGATGATGTTTGCAATAAAATATATTGAATGGAATTTAAACTGTTTCAGACAATGCTTGTATAAAGTAAATATAAACATTCTAATTTCTCTACTCTAATGATGATACCCATTATTGATATTAAATGAGGAATGTCTAGATTTTCTTTAAACTGTGGATGTACCACAACAATGAACTTCATAATTTTGATTCTCAATTGTTTCATCTGCGATCTTGTTGGCAAATCATGTTGGGAGAGACAGTTATTGTGGACGAGATATATCTCATGTCTTCGGCTATTTTTGACAATAGTTGTCCCATATTAGACACCGACTCCAGTTTTAGTTCTCAGTGGCTAACACGTATTCTGGGTTGGTTGAAATATTTTTTAATCACAGATCTGTATCAGTATATGTTCTTCTGCTATCATGCAAAATGAACCACTATGAATTATATCATGTGAATGAAATATAGAATAACTGTATAAATCTGTAAATTAGCATCCAGTTTGTGTTCCTTTTGCGGATTATGTTTAAACAGAAGGATACATTCTTGTCTTCCATTGTAGGTACTTCTGTTGCAAGAAAAGCTAGAGGAGAAGGATCAGGAGCTTAAAAAGCTGAAGCTTCAACTACAGCAGAAGACATTAGTGGAGGAAAAGCCTGATCCGTGTCCAAATAAAACAGTAAGCGCTGATGAATTTAAGAAGGAAGCTGAGGTCAACTAGACTGGACAATTTGTAGAATATATCATTTTCATTCTCCATGGTTGTGCCCTGTACATTATAATATATTTTTTAACTATTCTTTTCAAATATTTCATTATTATGTTGGGAGGGTTTTGTGGTCTGCGTAGGGCAATGGAAGGTTTTCCTGTGTCCGGTGACCTGAAGTTCCTGGATGCCTAAATTTGCCCATGCATTTTTTTTATTTGATGGGAAAGTATTGCCAGGACCGCTGGGTGAGCTCTGGTGTGGCTAGATGGCAGATGAGAATTTAGCTCATGATTCGTGGGACTAATGCGTGGATTGGAAAGTGGAAACTAGGTTTCGCAAAGCAGGTCCAAACTTTTTGGGTTGTTAAAATAGACCAGCATCACAGCAAATAACTTTCAACTTACTAGAATGTCATTTATGTCAGTGGCCGTGGTTTGCCTTAACTTAGGAATGGGTTGGTTACCTTCTTTTTTAAAAAAAAAAAATTTAGAAAAACCTATGAACAAAAAAAAAAAAAAGGTCCAAACACATGGGTTAAAAGATAACCCAACCCCGGTGATTAATAATACTATGGTTTGTATTTTTTTTAAAAAAATAGATGATTTTTTTAAATAAAATATTAAGAACGTGAGTTAATTGTTATGTTATAAAATTATGTTAATTCTATAAAAAAAAAATATATATATATATTAAGATGTTATTTTGAAATATATTATGAATGCTAATTTAAAATAATTTAAACTTTAAAATATCAATGTAAAATAAATCAAATTTTATAGGATAAATTGAAAAAAAAATAAAAAAGTTATTAAAAACCTAACAATGAGTCTTTTTAAAAAGATAAAAAAAAATTATATATATATATATTATTGTTAATTTGGTTTTACACATATATATTAGGTTGTCTATTTTGTTATTACTATTTTTTTAGAAAAACTAAAAATACATTCTAATTAGAAATGACAATATCTAATAAAATAAAATGAAGAAAAATTCTTTTAGAACTCTGTCCTTCAATACTCTCAATTTTTTTAAATTGATATTTTTTTATTTCAATGAACTAAAAATTCTTTTAAACTGAAAATACATATTAAGGATGATTTCAAGCTTTGCATTATTCTTGCCCGTTATAAATTATAATTATATTATAATTATAAACTAACTAAATGTCTTTTTCTAGGTGTTTCATTGTTCCTATAAATAGTGAAGTATATGGCTTTGTTTTTTATTTTTAACTTTATTTTTTTTCACAACCTAATTAAATGAAATTAAATTTAAAATTATAGTAAACATACCATACCGAATTATAAACAGGATTGACAAGAAAAATAAGAAGAAAAGGCATGGTCAATCCTAAATTTGTGACAATTTATATTTTAATAAAGTTTATTTTATTTATTTATTAATTCATGAGTTTGATAAACACAAGAGAAACTCATTAAAAAATAGAAAAATAGAAAAAGTTGATGGTTGTTATAATTTTGACAATCAAATTGAATAAGTTTGGTGTCAAAAAATTTCATTCAACAAGAAAAGTTTAATAATAGTTGTTTTTTACCTTCATTTTACTTAAAAAGGTAGATTGGGCTCGAGAAAGAATTTTTTTTTTTATTTTGATTGTGTTTTTTAACTAATTTATAGATATTTTGAGTTGAAAATTTTGTTTATTGAGATTTCTACAGTGTTTTATGTCAAAATAGGTTAAAAATAAGATTTTGAACCTTAAAATATCTCTACCTAATTTTCCAGTTATTTCTAAGTGATTAGAATATGGGTTGACAAACAACACATAGTTTGCATTATTATTTTTTTAAATGGACTACATGTTATTCGATTCTTATTTCATAAAAATATAAGTTAGGGCACGTGAGCTTTATGTTACAAGTAACCCTGCTTAGACTTATTTAGTTGGTCAAACATTCAGCCCTGACGTACTAGGGCTAGAAATGCTTGGCTTCTCTTTTCATTTTTTATTTTTTTTGGCAAAAAAAATTAATCAATACTCTCCTCTTGTATATACTTTTTAGTTTATATTATTATTTTTTATTTCAATTTAAAGTAATACTATCTCTATCTAATTTCTCAAATTTTTTTGTTCCCTTTTTAAAAATAATAGTTATTTTTTTACTAATTTTATATTTTTATAATATCTCAAAGAGATTATTTTTTTCATTTATATTTGATATAAATAAATTTTATTGATATGGTGTGTTAAAAAAACATCATTTGTTCTGGATGACAAAAGATAACCTTAGATTTTACAGATGATAGCAGATAAAAAAATCTAACAAATGTATATCACAGATCAAGATTTTTGAAACCCACTTAATCTAATCCAAATCGTATAACTTAGTGTAAATAACCCAAGTTCTTAGTGTAAATAATATTTTTCCTTCTCTCTCTTTATTTATTTTTCCTTTCTCGCCTTCACACCCATGATCACCTCTCACTCCTTTAACCTCTTTCCCTTTTCCCTATTTTTTATTTTTTAAAAAATTATAATTGTTTTTTTTTTTAAGTTTGATTTGATGAAATAACAATATATTTTACACTTCCAATTTTTTTTTATGTGGTAACCAAGAAACAATGAGAAAAAACAAAAGAAAACTTCAAAAATTCATATTGAACTTTTATTTTCTTAGGTAAATTACAAACCTAAAAGAACTTTATATTCTCTTTCTCATAGTCTGTCTTTGTATCATGTTGCACCCTATTTGTTTGATAAAATATTTAATTATGATTTTTATTATTTTTATGATTCGTGATATATATTTATTAGGTTTTTTTATTTGCTATCATCCGTAAAATCTAACCTAACTCGTATAACTTAGTGTAAGTAACTCAGGTTTTTGGTGTAAATAATATTTTTCTTTCTCTCTCTTTATTTGTTTGACCTCTCTCGCCTTCACACTCATGATCACCTCTCACTCTCTTAATCTCTTTCCCTTTTCTCTATTTTCTATTTTCATAAAAATTATAGTTGTTGTTTTTTTAAGTTTGATTTGATGAAAGAATAATATATTTTACACTTTCAATATTTTTTTGGTGGTAACCAAGAAACAATGAGAAAAAACAAAAGAAAACTTCAAAAATTCATATTGAACTTTTATTTTTTTAGTCAAATTACAAACCCAAAAAAACTTTATAATCTCTTCCACATAGTCTGTCTTTGTATCATGTTGCACCTTATTTGTCTGATAAAATATTTAATTGTAATTTTTATTATTTTTATTTTACATGAAAATTATAATAGTTTTTATTTTGTCCTGAATATATACATTTTAAAGGCCTTATCTAGTTTCAACAGTTGCAACTTAATATTTTTTTAGAATCGTTGAAGAATAAAAGAATTAATATACCCCACCAGCAAATATATATAATATCCATAAAAAAAATTAGCTCAATTCAATATATTCAGTCCTTTCTTGTCCAAAATAAAATAGGCCGAGTTTATATTTTATCAAATATCATAAGTTAGGTTGTATACAATTATGAGTTAAAACTCAGTCCATTATATCTACAAATACCCTTATTCTTATTAAGATAAAAAAAAAAGAAAAAAAAAAGAGAAGAAGACATAAATTCAAAAGAAAAATGGGTGTTAAATAATTGCATATTCATCTTAATGTCATTAACAACTCTTTCACAAATTTGTATTTCTCAATAAAATGCATTCATAATATTGATATGATTTCTTACTATATTAAATATCAACTTGAGATTATACCCTCGTAGTCATCGCAGCACATGTTTTAAAACCAGAAAATAACTCATGGGATGGCTACTTTTTCATGGAAAATTGACTGCTTGACCGGGGTTAGGAGGAATTACACGGTATGCTTTGTATTCACACTCCTATATATAATTCAAATAATTATATAGGGTTTGTATGAATTTTTTAGTTACGAGGACTAAATTGTATGTTATCACCTTAAAACAAGGGTTAAAAGCTTCCGAAGAAGGGCCTATTTGTAAATAAAATTAAGATATAGAGATTAAAATGATCTACTGAAACCACACAAAAAAAGCAATGAATCACCCTGCTCCATTGTATCAGCCGGAGTGTGATTCTAATTTCTCTATCATTTCATTTCAAACAATGCCAGTTTGCTTGCTACTACGATCAATTTTTTTAGAAGAGGACACGATGATCTAATTAAAAAATATGTGTTTTTATTTTTCCTTTATTTTTTGCTGGGAATGTCAACTTCCCGGCTTAATTTTTTATTTTTTATTTACCATGTAATATATATATATATATATATATATTAAATAAATTTTATAGAGTGGGGGCTAGATATCGTTTACAATGAAAGCCATGGTGTTTGGAGTATATTAGTCTTTTCAATGAGCTATTGGTCATTAAAAAATTATTAAAAAGTATATTCATCTTTTTTAAAACATTAAACTATAAAACTATTAATTTTCCTCCATGATTAAAAAATATTAGGCATGCGATTAGGGGTATGTTTTTCTTTTCACTTATTATAATACAGTCAAAAGATGTATTTACTCTTAAAATGGACAAGAATAAGGCATGAGTCTAAGGGGTATTATTGTCCTTTCATTTAAGTTTATGTGTAATTTTGACAGGAGGAGTGTTTTGGCATTTTTATATTGGATAACTGACATTTTAATCGAAAAAAATTGTAGGCATATAGGTGGAGTTCACACCCTTTGAGTGGTGCATGAGATGTCATTCAATAGCCAAGCCTGCACTTCCACCATGTCTTCAAAAACGCCATCATTTTCTTTTGTTGTTGGTGTGGTGCAAGCGGCGGATGATAACTAGTTTGCCATTTCCCCCACTTATTTTTTTTTTTTATTTTCTAGAGAGAATATATGTTTTTTTTTTAATTTCAATTTTAATTCTTACATTTTTTTAAATTTCCGCCCTTGGTTTTTTATAAAAAAAATTATGTTCTCAATTTAGTGTTTAAGTTACAATATGTCATATATTATTTTTTACAATACAATTTATATTTTTTTAGTATATAATTTTTTTTTAGTATTTTTGTTAAATTTTTATTAACTTTTAATTTCATCTTTAAATCAAAGTTTATGTTGTTTTATTATGTATAATTTAGCCATCATTCTTTTGATTTTTTTTTATTAAATTTTTTCTTTTAAATTTAACCCTCAAATTGAATTTTTATGCCCTTTAATTTATTTTTTATTTTGATTTTGATTTTGATTTGTTTTATTATAAATTGTTTTTGGTTCCTTGTGTGCATAATTATCATTATCATTATTTTATTTTATTTCTCAATACTTAATTCGTTAAGAATTGAGCTTATTGCTTTTTCATTTATTGTATTTCTAATTTAATGATATGGATAGCATGTTTGAAAAGTTAATACCGTTCAATATTTTTATATATTTTTGTTCATTTCTTTTATAATCTTATCATTCTATATTATTTTAAAAAACAAATATATTATTTTTTAATTATTTTTTATTTTTTTATTAATTAATCTCAATCTCATGATTTAAACTCAAAACAATTATTTAAAAATAAGGTTTTGCAAACCTTTTCCTTAATAGAGATTTTAAAAAATTATTTTATTTGTATTTAATTCTTGAAAATTTTGTTTTTATATAGTTAAACTTTATATTTTTTTAAAAAACATTTATTTTGAAATAAAATTTCTAACATGTTTAAATATTTATTTTGAAATAAAATTTCTAACATGTTCAATCTTACATATTTATTTTATTTTATATATTTTTATATTTTTATTTTTTATTGATTTTAATAAATATCTTATTCTACATAATCAAATATTTTAATCTACATTTATCTCTCAATTTTTTTAATTTTTTTTATTATTATTATCTGTTTTTTTTTTAATTTTTTACATATATAATTATCGATTTATTTAATTAAATGTTTACATAAACCTATTTATTTTTTGAATTTTTTATGTTAAAAAAATATCAAAATAGCTTGTATTTCAATATTTTTAAAAAAAAAATAAAATTTACAAATCGCATTGAAATACAAGTCAAATATATATACAAATACTAGCAGCCATTTTGGACTGTAAAATTGAAGCATCGACACGTACGAGGAAACTATACTCCACCCAGTGTTTAAAAAAAAACACTATATATCCGCAAGCAAAGACTCGAAGTTAGCGAGTGTCCTAAACATTAGGGGAGCTTCATTCTTCCCTGAGGCCACCCCAATCCAGCGTTGCCCATGTTTCCGACTGCTTTTATCGGTTCAACCAAGCCCTTTGTGGTGTTGCCTAAAGCCTCTCCCTGCACAATTTATAAACAGGAAATCGTAGCTCAAGGAAACCATATAATGGCTCTAAGTTTAACCTTGGCCATCAGATATATGAGGCCAATTTCGTCTGTACAATTCATGATCAAATGAGATGATTTACTGAATTGGAAACTTCTCTATGAAAAGGATATTTACTACCTTTTGAAAGGTCGATACAGTCTCATAAATGACTACCGACAATTTAAGTTTCAAGGGGTATTTATTTATTTATTTATTTATTTTGCTAAGTGAATTAAATTATTTGTTTCAAAGATAGCCTAAACAAATTGTGACTAAGTTATCCAATGTTTGTAGGAGATGACATACCTCCTTCCAGCCCATGTTTTCAAGAATTTTCCTGGCATAACTACCAGCTCCAAATGACATGCTCAAGGCTTCAGCAGCAGCTTCCTCTGTAGAAGTAGAAACTGGAGATGAAGAGCCACCAACATCACCAACTAAAGAACTCTTTTGTCCAGGGCCCACACCAAAACCACCATGCAAGTTTCTTCTCTCAGCAGCTCTATCCCTGTATGCGTGGCTTGCTTGCTGAGAATGCAACAAAAGGCATATCACAAATTAAAGAAGCAAGAAGCATGATAATGCCACCAAATTGATTATATACAGAAAAAAAATGGTTGTACATGATTTAGACAAACTTTAAAGCAATATATTTAATGAAATGTGTCAACTTCCTCTCTCTTTTTTTTTTTGATAGGGCAGAGTCATTTTCTCACAAACTGATGCACCACCCAGCATGAAAAGCAAGAAAATTATACATTGGCAAGATTTCAACCGTTCTAGGTACAGGTTAACAGACCAAAGGACCAAAATCTACCAATATGAAGGCTGAGAGGGTCTACCAAATGTTGAAGTTTTGCACTAAAGCATAATACTTCCAGTAACATATTAGCGACCAAAATTGCCAAATTCCAGCTGATTCATGGCAGACAAAATTTAGTGATATGTAGTTTAAAAATAATAAAATATTAGACCTGGCAAGGTCTCTATAACCATCTATGCCAGTAGGTTACAAGTATAACTAAGATTCTAGCATTCTAAGTCAACTAACATGGAGAAATATGGCCAATGTGAAAGGAAATTTGATCGATGACCTATGCCCAGGATATGGCCTAAACAGGGAAATCAAAAAATACAATATCCTAACAATCATCTGGAAGCACAAGCATATGAAAGGCCTTTATTTGAAGAAAAAAATAATGCATGGAACAACTAACATGTTAATCTATCAGCAGTCAGGTGTTATGGTTATCTGTAAGCATCTAGTTGTTGTTAGCAGGTCTACAGGTGTCATGGTATTACCCAGAATCATCTTTTGCTAAATGGCAATAGCTATTAGATGCAATTAAGTCTCTCAAGGACTGCTCTGGGTATTATTGCAGATATTGTTGGGAAATTGGGAATACACAAGACTATACGGGGATTAATCTCTACTTCTTGTAATTGGAAAAGGCCCTTCAAAATATTTCCATGTCATTCACTATTATATTTATTTATTTATTTATTTTAAGGTGTTTCTCCTTAAATTGAACTGGCTTTATCCACCAGTTATTCTATGTTGTGTTATTTTTTAAAATTGGTTTCAAGTTATTTGATATTGATTTCAAGTTTCTCTGTTGCAGAAGTTACCATTTTGGATGCAGAGAGTTGATTGGATAACACAGTCGTGCACTTGCTGTCAGCATCTCCATCAGCTGATATTGATTCACCTTTTCCACTGGACTTTATTAGGGGGCTATCTTGCATGGTAATAGATAATTCAGGGAAATCCCAGCCTTTTGTTGGGTTGGAAGAATCATAAGTTGACATGGAAGCCAAATATCTTGTGCTTGGACTATGCAACTTATAAACTTGTCCTGAAGAGAAATTTAAACAGCTTCATAAATTTGCAACCTTTCATAGTAAATGCACCACATCATACAGTGTTTCAATTTCTAGATATTAACATTACTTTCAACTTCTCCTGCAACCAAAATTAGAAAGTGAACTAACATCAAAGCGGCACAGAAAACACAAAAACTGTCATGTTATCTACTAAATGAGGCAAAATCCAAACCTGTTCTAACTCGTACCAGGTCAAGGTGTACTTCACATATTGGAGCAGTTCTAAAGCGACTACAGCTAGAAGGCATAGAAGGATGAGACTTTGCAGATCGCTTCACCAGCTGCCCAGCCAACCTAGCCTCCTGACCTTTTCCAAGCTTTCGAGAACCCTTGACAATTTCCCAGTCCCATAAATCGACAGCATGAAAATCTGGCACTGGCTCTTCCCTGGAATGCACTACTTGACCATACTGAGCTCGCCAGTTTTCTTCATCCCTTGAGGCATCTGTATAAGGGAAAAAAGGGCCATAAGATCAAAGTGGAAAACAGGGTCTGCTTCAACCAAAGTCTGTAATTTCTGGACCACCATAAGAAAATTGAACCCTGAGGATCAAAGTGGAAAACAGGGTTTGCACTTTCATGTATTGCTTTTTAGGGGGCAAACATGTGGTTCATGATGGTATCCTAAAAGTACTTGTTAAATGTATCTATTAACCATTTCTGTGAACTGACCTGGAAGCAGTTTTGAATCCAAGCATAAAAAAGCAATTAAACAGAAACCAAAAGGAGAAAGATCAAAAAAACCAGAACACGAACAACTTTTATGTCTAAGCAGTCAATGACAGGCAATGATTTCAGCTATGACACTTTTACCTGGATCAACTAAGCCATGGTGGCCTTCTGTGATTGGATCACCTTCTTCTGGCTTGCAATTATCATTATTGACTGCAAATCATCCATGTAGGACCATTTAAATTATTGCCAAAGCACAGCAAACTGACGCGCAATACTTTGTGACAGTCAGATGAAGAAGCTGTCTCACCATCCATTTTCAAAGCTATCACAGGATCATCAGAGGCATCAATTGCTTGGTTAGAACCAGACAAATAAATGTTGATAAGTGTTTCTTCCAACCTGGATCATGTAAGTAACATTGTTAGAAGGTGCATAATAACTTGAAAATCAGGTGCATGGCATGAGGTTTTGTATTCCAGAACATACCACTCCGATGGTGCAGGCGGATTTTCATGTTCTTGAATGCTGCTGCACTCAGTGTTTCCTGTAGATAAGAGAACCGGTGAACTGAGAAAAATGAAAAATAATAACTCACTGCAGAATGCACTGAAGAAACAGGAATGACAAATAAGTTAAATGGGAAGAAGGTTGAACCAGACTTATCAACCACATCATTGAAGGTTTGCAGAGAGATGTTCAATGTCTCATCAGATAAAACATAAAAATTATTTATACACATATAATGAGGAAAACATGACACGGGGTGCATGTGCCACTTTTATGCCATAAATCCAAGCAAAGAAAGTTTAATTCCAATTTACAAATTAACACACACACTCTCCCATTAATCATCTATCCATCAAAAAAAGTCAGCTGCAAGCCAATACATCTATGCAGGATGCAACAAGCATTTTATTATCCTGTCATCTAGCAATACTGGGTAAAAGCTAAGTAGCAATCTTGTCAGTAACTCATTTCTTCAATAAAAACAGCACCATGCCGAGTGGCTCACCTAGATTGCTTTCATCGACAACAACTCCACGATGTTGGAAAGATTCAGAATCATTTGCTGGTGGAAATGAACAGAGATTTTCATAAACATTGTCTTCAACATGCGTAAACGACTCATCTTGAAGGGGATTATCAACAGAAGTTTCCCTTTCACATTCATTATTAACCTGAAAGCAAAATGTCATAGCCAAAACACGAGAAATAATAGTCGAGAAAACAGAATCCTTGGCATTGAAAACAACCAACTGAACCAAGAAAAATTGCTACCTTGTCACTACATTCTAAAAGCACATAACTTCCATTCTCGAACTTGTAATAAAGACCATCTCTACTGCTGTAGAACCAACCAGCACTTGGGTCATGGTAAAATCCACTACTGCATCAATTTAAGACAAAAGGAAACAAAAGGTTATCATATTTATACCGAAGAAAACGCTGTCAGCAACAAAAACCCAAAACCAAAAGTGGAAGAATTCCCAGATAAAATTATGCATTAATTAGATTACGTGAGAGATCAAGAATTGAAAAAGCAACCTGGCATGGAAATAGAGTTGAGTGGTTTGATCCCAATCAAAAGAGAAATCGTCTCTTTGTGTCTCTTGAGAATCTGGTTCTGTGTCTCCCGCCATTTCTTCGTCGGGAGTTGAGTTGGGCACCGCACCTTCTGCTATTTCTTCGTCGGAGTGTCTCTACCTATCTTAGATTGAAGCCCATCGTAATATACATTACCATCTGCACAAGAAGTTGTCCATTCCGAATCTCAGCCCAGCCACGGTCGTGTTTGGTTTTTACAGTGGAGGATACTTTTAAATTAAAAAATGCATATAATGTTTTTTTTTCATAGTTTATATTTTTATATTTCAAATTAAATCTAAAAATTATTAATTTAATATTTTTTCAGATAAAAAATATTTATCAAAACATTTAAAAAAAACATGTTGTAATAAATAACAAGTAAGTATTTTTTTTTATTTGTAATTTGTTTGCAAACTCAAATTTGGAGTATCATGATCAAATTCAGCTCGAGATTGACCTTACCAAGAAGTTGAGTTATGGCTTTATGGATCAATCTGGAAAAATAAAAAATATTTAATTTTTAATATTTTATACAAAAAAAATTAAGAAAAAAAATCATATGAATATAGATTATAAATATTATAAATAATAAAGTTTAAAAAAATATTTTAAAATTTTTTTATTTTATATTAAAAAGACACTATATTATCCTTTTAAATTAAAGTATTTAAACCTAAAAAGTTTTTTATCTCACGTTGAAAAAACATAACTTTTTTCTTGTGAATATGGAGTATATTAAAAGGCTTCAGATTCCACGTTGAGAAAATAACTTTTTTCTTATATACATATATATATATATATATATATATAAAGAGCTTCAAATCTTATATTAAAAAGATATTATATTATCATTCTAAGTTGAAATATTTAAATCAAAAAAATTTTATTCCACATTAAAAAAACATAATTTTTTAACATAAAATATATATATATATATATATATATATATGAAAGGGCTTCAAATACTATATTGAAAAATAACTTTTTTCTTAGGAACATGAAATATATATAATAAAAGGTTTTAAATCTCATATTGAAAAAATACAAATTTTTTTCTTGTGAATGTAGAGTATATATATGAAAGGACTTCAAATCCCATATTGAAAAAATAACTTTTTTCTTGGGAACATAGAGTATATATACGAAAGGGCTTCAAATCTCACATTTAAAAAGCATAACTTTTTTCTTGTGAACATGGAATATATATACGAAAATGCTTTAAATCTCACATTAAAAAAATAATTTTTTAAAAAAACATAGTGTATATGTACTAAAGGGTTCTAAATTCCATATTAAAAAAACATAATTATTTTTCTTGTAAACATATATATATATATATATATATATGAAAGGGTTTCAAATCACACATTGGAGAAAAAAACTTTTTTATTGAAAACATAGAGCATATATATTAAAAGGTTTCAAATCTCACATTAAAAAAATAAAATATTTTTCTGATAGTTATATAATGAATTTTAAAAAGTGTTAATAACAAACAAAAAAAAAAAAAAAGGTAAAAAAGAAAATTCACTTTTGAAAAAAAAAAACACTTGGTCTTGTTTGGGTTCACTCGGATCATAGGTAGACTTGGATTTACTGAGTGTTGCATTGGTTAGTCTTTTAACAAATTCGGACTAATCTAGTCACTAGATCGATCGGATTTCGGGTTGACTTACCGCACTGATCTAGGTTTAATAACTGTGGTCTTGAATTGAATTTTTTAAAAATGTTACTAGAATAGTGCTTTTTTAAAAAAAAAGTTTTGGATTGTTCTTTTTTTACCTGTAATTTAGTATAATGTTGGCTATGTGTCCAACACTACTAATGGTGGACGCCTTTTTTTTTTTTGTCAAAGCAGAAAAAAATAGGTATGAGGAAAGTATTTCACATTTATAAAAAGAAAATATAAAACAATATATCTTATTTAAAAAATATTATTTTCAACAACAAAAATTCTAATTAAGAAACTTTAATTGACTTGAGTTTTAAATTGAATCAAGCCTAATCTAATATGACCCATTTAAAATTTGATTTGATATAAAAAATAATAAAATTTTATACTAAAATAACTTGTTTTTTATTTTAGAGTTTTTGTTTATCCAACTATATAGTAAAAGTTAACATGCATAAAAAAGCCATAAAAAAAAATGAAGGAAAAAAAGGTATTGTGAGGGGCTAAAAAATATGATAACTAATATTACAAAAATAATGCTATAAGTTTTCTTGAAAATAAACAAAAAAATCAAATGATATTTAATTAAACAACACAAAAAAAAAATGTAGCAAATGAATAGCTTTTTTTTAAAAAAAAAGACAAAAAATCATAAATGGTTATATAAAAAAAAAGCTCGCTAATATAATAGAAAATGGAATATAATCTTATAAAGATTTGCATAATGTTTTTGAAAAAATATTAAAAAAAAATCCTCGATTGATCCCAAAAAGGCTCAAATAAATCTAAATTAATACAAAAGTTATTCTTGAGTCATGATACCAAGGAAAGTTTTAATCCTACAATCAAAAAAGTTAAAAAATCCTATAATCACAAAATGTTAGAAAATCTTGCAGCTAAGCAAGTCATTTCTAAACCTTGAACTTAAACCTTGAACTAGGTTATCTCTTTAAATGACCAAATTTCAATATTCTTATACTGTGGAGGTCACTCTTAAAAATAAGACCATTTTAAATAGGTCATTCATAAGAATGAGACTATTTGGGTAAGTCACCAATTACAACAAGATCATCTTAAATAGGTCATTTATTATAATGAGACAATAATATAATTTTCAAGGATGCAAATCCCTTCGTTGAACTTAAAGGTGTCAGATCCCTCTTCTAAAATTTAAAGATGTCAAATCTTTTTTCTTCTAATTATGTGATTTTCAAAAGTGTTAGATCCCTTTCATTTCAAAATAAAATATTTAAGGTATAAAATATCTCTTTTAGAATTTAAGATTGTCAGATTCCTTTTATTTTAAAATGAAATCTTTAAGCGTGTTATATTTTTTTTTTTTAGAATTTAAAGATGTCATGTCTGTTTCCTTTCAACTGCGTGATTTTTTAGAATATCGTATCTTTTCTTTAAACTTAAAGGTGTAAGATCCCTTATGTTTCAAAATAAAATCTTTGAGAGTGTTAGATATCTCTTATAGAATTTAAGGATGTCATATACTTTTCTTTTAACTATATGATTGTTTTTTTGGAATTTAAGAGTGTCAGATCCCCTTTCCTTCCAATTATATGATTATCGAAGGTGTTAAATCCATCTATTGAACTTAAAGGTGTTAGATTCCTTTTGTTTTAAACATCATTTTCCCCTTTACAATTTTACTACATAAAGCTTTTTATTAGATTTTATAACATAAGCATTGTAAATAATGGATAGCCATCATGACCCAAAAATTAACCCCCCCTTTTAATGTGTATTTTGAAAATTGGAAAGATCCAAAAAATGCCTTTTCAATAATTTTAATTAATTTTATTCATTTTTTATATTCTTTATTTTTATTTAATTTTCATGTGTCAAATTTTTTTTAAAATTATAAAAAAAAATGCAAAAACACAAAAAATTTAAAATAAAAATATAACTAGGGTTGAGATTGGACTGATTGTTGTTACCTATTTTTGACCTTATACAAAATCAAGAAAATAAAAAAAAATCAAAATACAAGAGGATTTACATGAAGAAAACTTAAAAGATAATCTGAGTTGGTGGTAAAGGACCAAAATGACAAGGGGACCAAAAGTGCAAGAAAAAAATGAGGGATTCTTAAAAATTAAATTGCCTGGGGACCAAGCAATTAAGAGGAAAGAGACAGAGAAATTACTTATAAATAGATGGTTACACACACACACACAAAATGATAGGAGTTTGAGGTAGCCAAAAATAATTTCTTTGACTTTTCTCTCCAGCACATATACTCTCCTTAAAAGATCTATACAACAAAAAAAAACCTTATACCCATTATTCCAAAAGGAGTCGTTAGCCACACAACAAAAAAGAGACACCCATCTTTAACCTCCCATCTCTTGGCTAACCTTTTGTAGCCACACACTATCATCTTTTTCAATCGAGATCGACCTATCACCTTCAATGACAACCCTCCTAACAAGCCTTTAACCCAAAACTATAGAGAGTAGCTCCCTTCCCACGTAATTATCATTTTCTCTCTAGCTCGACTGTGGACCAACAATCCTTTCCAAACATCAACCATAAATTCCTACCATTTTCCACTCATGAGCCACTATGGCCTCAACCGTTATGAGAGGCTACTCATGCACACAAACCAAAGCTTACAATGACAATTTCCTTTCACCCAATGATGCTTAAATTGTAGACAGACCGTCGATTAAAAATCATAACAAGACCTTAGATTTTATCAGACAACAAAAAAATACAGCTTACTTTAGGTAGGGCGTAGTTGGGGTGCTAATACATTCTCTTTACACAACCAGTCTCCTTACCCAATCTTCGAGATCAGTTAAGGTTCCCAGTGACCAGAATACTAGGTGGTGACTCCCATTCAAATTTTTCACTGATAAAAGATAAGAACTCTTTGTCTCTCTATATTTGCCAGATAGACTTACATATACCAATGAGTGGATGATAGTTGTGATGCCGCGCAGACACGTGTGACACTTGACATGTAATACTGGCCTATTTATCACTTACGTATCTTAAAATTCAATTAAAAACCATAACAAGACCTTAGATTTTATCAGATAACAAAAAAATACAACTTACTTTAGGTAGGGCGTAGTTGAGGTGCTAATATATTCCCTTTACACAACCAGTCTCCTTACCCGATTTTCGAGATCAATTAAAATTTCTAGTGACCAGAATATTAGGTGGTGACTCCCATTCAAATTTTTCACTGATAAAAGATAAGAACTCCTTGTCTCCCTATATTTGCCAGATAGACTTACATATACCAATGAGTGGATGGTAGTTATGATGCCGCGCGGACACGTGTGACACTTGACATGTAATGCTGGCCTATGTATCACTTATGAATCTTAAAATTCAAAAGTTATAAACCCTTCGCCTCTTTATTACATATCCTCACACTAGCTTTTAAGATTCTCTCGTCTAATTTTATCATAATGATTCATAGGGAAATAAAACAACATGGAAAATGTTTATGCTTAGAATTAGTCCTAATATATGTATTTGTGTTCGATTACACAAAGACCCAGGAAAATTGCTGGTATATATAGGACTTATGCCTATAACATAGGCCAAAAGTGCATGGTACAAAACATAACCTAAGCCTAAAGGCATTGGACATGAGGTATATGTCAAGCCTAAAAAATGATGGGTTAGAGCATATATATAAGGTCCCTAAGCCTAAACATGATGCATCTCCAAGTTAGGTTTGATCACACCATTTGGCCTCACAAAACATTGAACTCATAATGATGACATGAGCCTTATAGGTGTACATGACCCCTAATTAATCCTATTAGCATAAAAAACCCTAATAAACTATATAATAGACTCGGGGTTCCCTCTTAGCTTATAAGACCGCTTATATGAACATACATACCCTAACCTCAAGCACATCCAGTTTTTTTAGTGTTAATATCATTATATCACAACAATACTTATTTAAATGATATTAATTATATTGGACTTGTTTTAAACTTAATTGATAACTTACGTGACAAGATGTAGGATATTAAGAGATATATGCGATAATGAAGCTATTTAATTTTGCTTATTGTTTTTGAGATAGATGTTTTATGAAGAAAAAAAAAGAAAAGGTCATGATCTTGTTGTGCTTTGTAAAGCTATTAAAACCAACCCAACCTATGACACCAACTCAATCAAAAATTTGGGTCACGAGTTGATTAAGATGGTTAACTTAAGTTTAGATTGTTTTAATAATTAATGATGTGCAATTTATTTATGGGTGTTGCTATTGGCACACTATAGTTGCTAATGACATTATTACCAAGTTGCAAAATAACAATAATGCCCTTTCTTATATCTGAAGTCTATTTTTTTTATATGAAATATTTTACATATCAAATATTTTTTTAATAGTGGTAATGAAGGAAAAGATTATGGTGAGATGATGATAGTGGTTACAAGACAATTATGATAATATTGAAAGAGAAGGTACCGTGAAGGATGATATACTAATTGAAATAATTGATTGATATTACAAGTAGATTGTTATTTATAAAATATTTTATGGAATTTTATGAATTGAAAATATTTTTTAACAATTAAAGATTGATTATAGAATATTTTTTATCTACTAATTTTTTATAAAATATTTTATAAAAAATAAACACTAAAATATTTTTTTAAAAAAGTATCTTCTAAAGCAAACACAAACATATCTGAAAAATAATTTTCCATAAATTATCCTACTTAAAACAAACGGGTCTTAAAATGTAAATACTATTTTTTACATGGACATGAAAGAGCTTCAGCATTGGACCACAAATCATTTGTTAATCTCAATGTTTTATTTATTTAATTCAATATCCATATTTTATAGTAAATGTCTTAGTTTATGTTTGATGAAATATACTTTTTTTTAGAATGAAGTTCATAATATTTATTTAAAGTGAAATACATAAAAATATTATACTATAAACAAAGGCATTTCAAACAACATTTTAAAAAAATATCTTTCCTCTCAATTATTTATTTTAAATTTATGCTTCAAATGGAAATAAAAATAAAAATAAATTCTTTGCAGAAATGCTTTACTTGCACACCTAGTTGGAAAAATGGATGTGGTAATAGTAATAAAAAAAATAAATGGAGTATCAAATTAAACAAAAATTTTATGATTAGTGGATATAAAATTAAATAAATAAACGAACTTGTGTTATAGGAGTGGAGTGGTTCCTGTCATCATCTTCGAAGATAAGGGATTTGAATGTTGTAATTAATATCAAATATTAGATTATTGATGAGAGGGTAATATTTATATTTCAAATAATTTATTTTATTACAATTTAATGTTTACAAAATAATATTGCAGGTTATATATTACAAATAAAACATCAAGTTACAAGACTTTTAGTATTATATTATGGTAGCTTCTGGTTTTTATTATATTATATAAAAATAATTTGATTAGTTAAATAATTTATGTTTTTTGTATATATGTAATTATGTTTTAAATTTTAATTTTGTAAAAGCTAGAATAATTTTTTTATTAATATAGATCTATTTTTTATTTATTCTGTATATAAAAAATCAACTCACATTAATTTTAATTAAATATATATTTTTTAAAACTCTTTTTTTTTATGTGGCAGGAAGTAGATGACTTTAATTAAAATTAAGCCAAAAAAAGAAATAAAATAAAACGACAAGAGTCGAGACGAACGACGGCGAACTCAGCTTCTACGAGGTTCCAATCTCGGTCAGGGCGTCGAAGCCACTCGCGCACACGTGTCCTATCACGTGGAGGCACCCACAATTATTCTTTCTCCCGCCAGGGCACAAAAATGAAACCCATAATTCCCTCCCTCGATAATATCTCTCCCCTTCCTCCACCAGCCTTGCCTTCAATTCATACAGTAGAGAAGGCTCTCTCCATCTCCATTTTATCCTCTTCTCCTTTTCTTTTGACTCGAGAGTCACTTCTCAGTCTTATAACATACTCTTCCCTTCCCTTTTCTTGTAAAATAAATTCTTCAATTTGTTTTTTAAAATTTCGATTCAATGCTGGAAACAGATTCTCATTCCAAAACGTTTCTCGGCGTCCGCTTCGTTCTCTTTGGTTTCGATCCCCTTGGCGAAACCGAGGTTCTTCCACTCCCTCCCTGCCTTAAATCATTGTTATTGATTGAAAGGAAGAAGATGTAATAGACTGATTTTTTACTTTTTGAACTGTGGTGCAGGTTAAATCAAAGCTTGTCAATGGCGGCGGCGTTGATGCTGTTCAGTATAGTGAGAACTGCACTCACGTCATTGTCGATAAGATTGTTTACGTGAGTAATTAATTATTATTCACACTTTAATGATCAATTAAAAAAATTGTGATTTAGCCATCAATTTATTTTTAAATATGTATTTTTAGGATGATGCTGTATGTGTTGGTGCAAGAAATGATGGAAAGACGGTTGTGAGAGGATTATGGGTTGATCATAGTTTTGATATTGGGATGCCTGTTGATGCCACTTCTGTGAGTTGTATTTTTTTATTTTTTTTATTTCTATATTTTTATTTTTAATGCTGTTACTTTTTTCATTTGTTCTTTCACATATAAAATTGCTCGATGTTTATGATTTAGTTTTTGTACAATAGATAATGTATCGACCGCTTAGAGATTTGAATGGAATTCCGCGTGCGAAGAATTTAACAGTGTGCTTGACTGGGTACCAACGCCAAGATCGAGATGACATTATGGTAAATGTTGCTCGTTTTGTTAGCTTTCATGAGCATCTGGGAATGAAATCTTTATGGGTTTTCTATTTTCTTTCACAGACCATGGTTGGCTTGATGGGGGCACATTTTTCTAAGCCATTGGTAGCTAACAGAGTTACTCATCTCATCTGCTACAAATTTGAAGGTGTGGTTTTGATTTTCACATACTGAACACCATTCTTAATGAATGCATATATGCTGCTCCTCTTTTCCTTGTATTAATATGGTTTTGTTTGATACCCAAAGCATACTAAGCTTGCTGTAGTCGCTGCAAAATATATAGCGTGTTTTAGCTGCTGTTAGTTGGGTAATATGTTTCAAAGGCACGATAGTTTTGGAATGGGGCTTAGTTGACTGGAATATGCAGTCATCCATGGATTGCTCAGCTATGCATGCTATCATCTTCCTATAGCATATGGAAGATATTAACTCTAGAAAGGTACATTAGATGGAAAAAACATTGAACGAAACAAGAAGAGATATTTTTGCTTATGAATATTTGGTTAAACCTATCTTTATAGGGTTTTTCTCTTTAATACATTATGGATATTGTGCTCCTTTGATGATTCTGAAATCCTACTCATACATTAGGGTTATCATTGATTATTGTTCTGCTTTAAGTTCATATACTTCTTGTTTTTTTTTTTTTTTATGGTGAAACTTAATCTACAGCTTTTTTTATTTTTTTTTATGGTGAAACTTAATCTACAGAAGAAGTTTTTGGCAAAGAGAGTTACTTTCATTTTTCTTGAACAGTTGACAGTAGCCTTCTTCTTCTTCTTCTTCTAATGCTTTTATTTGCACGAACATCATAATTGCACTGTTACTTGCTGCTATTTTATCATTTGATCCTATGGAACTTTTCTTACTTCACTCTGGTACAATGCGAGTGCTCAGCTTGACTAAATGTTAATTACAGATTTTCACTTTGTCTAGGTGAGAAGTATGAGCTTGCCAATAAAATGAAGAAGATAAAGCTTGTTAATCATCGATGGTTGGAAGATTGGTGAGTCATCTTCATTTTTTTCCTGATTTGTAGACCACTGAGTTGGTACCTTTTGCTCTGTTACAGATTGAAATACATGAGCATTCTCACATTTTGAACGTATCCTTCTGCTGCAGCTTAAGAAATTGGGAGCTTCTTCCAGAAGATAATTATAGCAAGAGGTGAGGCATTTTAACTTCTGGGTTTAGTAGCATTCAACATGATAAATTTGACACCCCTTCTTGACAAAAACCTGTGCATAACGAGAGAAGAAACTTAGTATCATTTTATCACACCTTATGAGTTTGAACTCCAGTAAGGAATGACCTGAATGATAAATTGAGATTGTTTTAGGTGTTTTTGTTTCTTTCATTCGGATATTTCTTCACTTCAGAATAATGAGTAGAAAGAGAGGACACGATTCTTTGTTTCCTTTCATGGACCACTCGAGCTTTGTGTGCATCCTCCATCCCAAGATGTTGAGTTTGGAGTGGGTTATCACATACAAGTACATGTCCCTTGTTTGCTATATTATTACTGAATGGATGGTCATTCTTCGGCTGAGATCTGTGACTCATTATATGTTTGCACAAAATAAGCATCTCAATGAGTTGCATTGGTAAACAAGTATATGTTATCTTTTCTTATCCAAATAAAAGACAAACACACACACACACATATTAGGCAGCTGAGGTTTTCTAACCTTTGATTGCTCACTTAACTTTTTTTTCATATACAGACACTTGGATCTAGTGAAGATGCTAAAATATGTGCTCAACTTTGACTATTTTTTCATACACGGACACTTGAATCTAGTGAAGATGCTAAAATATGTGCTTAACTTTGCTCTATTTGAACAGTGGCTATGAGTTGGAGATGCTGGAAGCTGAAGCAAAAGACTCTGAGGATGAAGCTGAGGGTACCAGTGTGAAGCAACCAAGTTGTGAAAATGTGAATAAGAGTCCTCAGAATTTAAAAGCTGGAACATCCAAGTCTTGTGAAATGCCGAAAACTGGGGAAGTGCTGAAAGTATCACATAATTTGAGTGAGCCTGAAGGTCTATCAAGGGTGCCTGGCCATTTGGACGCTTGTGGCTTCAAGGGTGCCTCTTCCAATGATCCACCTGATCCAAACGATAGGACTCCTATTTCTACAAGGACAAGCAATGACTTGGAATTTATTTCTAGAATTGTTGAAAGGCCTTCTCATTCTGATGCTAAGTATAATGCTACAATAAGTTACACAAGGAGAACTCCACGAAGGTCCCCACCATCAATTTCCCCTGGAAACTCAGGCAACACTAGAGGCTCTCCTAAAGTTCTCTTAGGTGAATCCGTCAACAAGTCTTCTGCCAAAGTTCTGAATCCATCAGTTACAAACGCAGATCAAGGTTCTGAACCAACGCATTTGATGGATGGTCCATCGAGGATTAATAACCATTCTCCTCTTGGCAATACTGGTCACTCTGTGCATGATATGAGTAGCATGAATGCTGTGCTAAACTCACATGCCAATTCTTCAACAGCCAATTCATCAAAATTTAGTAGAAACACTTTCACAGAAGATAACACTTTCCTTGCAAACATGGTCTTGGAAACTGGTGAAAATGAGAATGCAAATAATAAGACACCACAACCATCCTCCAGGGACTTGAGAGAGAACAACTTGGTCCTCAGGTCTGATAGTGGAGGTTTTGTTGTTGAAAGATATGAACAGATGGTTGCAGAAGCAGGGGAGCCACAAAATCAGCAGCAAGATGGAGTTGGTCCATTTTCACTTAAGGAATTAGAGATAGATAAATCTGACATGCTTTCTGATTTGCATGTGCTTCGGGCAGGAAAAGATGACTTCATTACAAAGCCAGTTAGGAAGAAGATGATTGCCAAAAAGACTTTAGGTTCGAGATCAAAATTGAAAAGCAATGAGAGCCAGAAAGGTTCCATATACTTAAATGGAACTGCTGCTCAAAATGATCCTACAGTTACTATGGCTGAGGTGAAAGAGACAGAAGAGGGTGGGAATTTCTCTGATGCCACTGAGCTTGAGACATCCCTGGCAATTGTCAATGTTGCAGTAACAGAGAAGATGGAGACGGAAAGTGCTACAAAGCTGGGGAATAATATTGAGGTTAAGATTGGTTTCATGGATGATGAAACTGAGGCTCCAGAGGAGAAAAATGAATGTGAAAAATTTCTCGAAGAAGAGCAGGTTGACATGATTGATTTGCCACATAAAGCAGATAATAAGATAGAAATGAAATTAGAAGCAGATAATTCTGCAGTTTATATGCGCAATGGTCTGGTTGAAGAGAAAAGTCCAGTTGAAATACAAAAGAGGGATCAATCAATCTTGACAGAAGATTTTGTTAAAGGAAAAGGAAGGAAGCAGCCTTCAGGTAAGACCAATACCAAGACTGTTACTTCAATTGTTAGAAAAGAAGAGTCCAAGAAAGTTCTGAATATGGAAGAGAATCTTAATGGCAAGAACATTGAGGAGAATGCTGCAGAAAAGAAAAGCACTGAGCCTCATCATGCAGGTCAAGGTAAAAGCAGAATTATATCTAGGAAAAAGTCCAAGAACTCTGTGGAAGCTGAGAAGGAGAATAAGCCTGCTGTTGATGGAGATCAATATGCAAGTCTGGATGACAAGCGTGTTGGTGAAACAGCTGCTAAATCCAATAAAGCACCGTTGAAGTTTAATCAAAAGGTTAGTAAAAGTAATCTTGGTTCTACAATAGGAAGAGAGGTTACAAAGCAAGTGAAAGCCGAACCCCTATGGTTTATATTGAGTGGGCATAGACTGCAAAGGAAGGAGTACCAGAAAGTTATTAAGAGTTTGAAAGGAAAACTCTGCAGAGATTCTCATCAATGGTCATACCAGGCAACACACTACATAGCTCCAGGCCCAATTCGCAGGACAGAAAAGTTTTTTGCTGCTGCAGCATCTGGAAGGTACAGTACATTGTGCATTAACCTCTGAAGTTTGAATACAGAGATTTAAAAAACCTCTTTTAAAATTCTTGTCTGTGACAGCTCAATGTGGTCCATTATTCAGTTTACTGTTGTAAACTATGTATTCTTCTTCTCTCCGCCGAGAAATTTTTTATTTTTTTCCTTTTTTGTGGTCAAGATTGGAAAATTGTTGGAATGAGTTACAGTATAGACCATCTATAATTGTACGAGTCACCTGTTCAAACTGATAGGTATCTGTTTATTGCAGGTGGATTCTTAAGACGGATTATTTAACTGCTTGTAGTCAGGCAGGGAGGTTCTTGGCAGAGGAATCTTATGAATGGCACAAGAATAGCCTTAGCGAAGATGGAACAATTAATTTAGAAGCTCCAAGGAAGTGGCGGCTGTTAAGGGAGAGAACAGGTCATGGAGCCTTCTATGGGATGCGTATTATCATTTATGGAGAATGCATGACACCACCTTTGGTATGTTTTCTTCTCAGATATGTTTACCTGCAACTTTTTCCTTGGTTGAGTTATAACGTTTTGCATAAGCTTTCTTAGGGTTTCAGTTTTCCTGAAAATGATGGTGTATAGATTTTAGCTGATCAATTATCTTATGTGCATTATCTGATACACTGTCCGCATCTTACTGTTCAACAAACAGGATACTCTGAAACGTGTAGTGAAGGCAGGGGACGGTACCATCTTAGCAACTTCTCCTCCTTACACCCGTTTTCTTACATCTGGAGTTGGCTTTGCTATCATCAGTCCTGGCATAACACGAGCAGATGTGTGGGTCCAAGAGTTCTTAAAACATAAGATACCCTGCATCGTTGCTGATTACTTGGTGGAGTATGTCTGCAAGCCTGGGAATTCTCTTGGGAGACATGTACTGTACAATACCAATGATTTGGCAGAGAAGTCATTTTCCAACCTTTTGAGCAATGCAAAAGTGATTCCTGAGGACTTGACAATGTCAAAGGATTGTGATAGTGGTGATGATATAGCCTGTGAAGTTTGTTGTTCTTGCGATAGGGGGGAAGATATGCTGATATGCGGTGATGAATGTGGCTCTGTTGGCTGTGGGGCTGGGATACATATAGACTGCTGCGATCCTCCTCTTGAAAGCATTCCAGAAGAGGATTGGTTTTGTCCAAAGTGTAGCGGAAGCAGGAGCACCAGCCCTAAGAAAAAAAAGATTAAAAAGGCACTTCATTAAAGGCTAATTGGTTTCTTATTTCTCTTGAAACCCTTTTAGATTTCAATCAAAGATGTCCGTATTTAACACATTTTGCTGCGACCAAACATGTAGAATTTACTATACTTGATCTCATGTGTATGCCATAGATTTGTATAATAACCTTCCTCGTTAGCCACTGTGATTATAGGATGCATTGAGCTTGTGTTCAGGACATAATGTATTTATTTTCAGAAATTGATTCTTTGCATCTCGTAAGACCTCTTCAATTTTCTGTTTGTGAACTTATCTAATCCTGTCTCTGATATTTAGACATTATTCTTGATGCAAACAAATTTCATGAGCAATCCTGATGGTGGTTAGGATATGTATACAGGACTGATCCTGTGATTGGTATAGGAGAAGGGACGGAAATAGTGCAAACCGCACAGAAATATGCTTCATTTGCAATGAATGGACGCATTACCATGGTCTTGTATTTCCTCTTTCAAGGTATGCATTCTGATTTCTCAGTTTTTCCTGGTCTTGTTAAAGAACTGCCAGATAAACGTCTTCGTCTTCATATTTGTGCATGAGAGTTGTGCCTTTTTTTTTCCCTCACGATTATCTATTTACTGTTTTTCTAATCTTTTTTCCATGTCGATCTTCGAACCTCACGAATCTCAAGTCCTTTGCTTTGATGGAGACACCTCCTATGGCATGGTGGAAACAAATTCTGGCAGGGGTATATTCTGATTTGCGTATAGCTTGTAATAATAAATGTCTTCACAAATTTTAAAAGATAAAAAATTATTTTAATATTAAAAAAAAAACTTCAAAAAATAATCTATTCCCTACTTAATCCGGATTTCTCCTGCTATTCAAAAAATAATCTTTTCCCTACTTAATCCGGATTTCTCCTGCTAGGTTATGAGTTATCAACGGTTACCTTGATATAAAATATGATAAAAAAAAAAAAACTGAATAGTTGACATTTTGTACGTAGCATCCATCATGTTGGGAACAGTCTTCTCTATTTATAACCTAAATCCATCCTAAAACTTGAAAATGAAACTTCAAAGCTTGATGTCCCAGATTTAGCTATCAACTTATTCCCAAGAGGTGACTTTGGTTGTGCGCCCCCCAAGGCTTTGGAATTCTTCCTCCCTTTTTCTTCCCTTTCTTTCTTCAAGATATCGGATGCCATGCAGGTTGTTCTCGTATGCACAGAATCGGGGACATGGCCCTTTGAAAATAGTAAGAAATAAAGTACCAAACAGAAGTCTTCTACTCAGCTTCAAGCACACTCTATCTATGATCTGTAATAAAGGTGTTTTTATTGGTTTCATTACGTGTTAAGCTGTGGGTCTTCGAGACAACCACCTCAAATCATGATTAGACTAGAGTTTTCTTACCACTAATCAAGCTCTTAATGTCACAAAAGTCATACTATAAAAAGAAAGAGAGAAAGAAAAAGTCACTACAACAATATAATCAATCAAAATATTTATCGTTTTCCCATCTATTTGCCTCCAAGCCATAAAGATTAGTGCATAGATGACTTCAACATCAAACAATCTACGCCATGTCCCGTTGCTCCATGTAATTAAAAAGGTTTGATGAGATATTTTACCCTCTTAATTATTGGGTTGTATCAAAATAAGATCCGGACTATCGACTAATTGATTTGTTGTCTATTTAAACCATTATTTAATGAATAAATTAAGATATGCTGTCAAATTTAACCGATAGTATTGAAGCTTTGATCATGAATCTAAATGTTATAAACGAAGCAGTTTTGAAGTAATTTAATTTCTTAAGAGATTAAAATAATTAAAAAAATATGAAACGATGCATCATTTAATATTTTCATTTCAATGAATGATTTATGTGGAGAGAGACAACATCAATTCCAAATTTTTCTTCTTCAAATTGTGTTTATATATATATATATATATATATATATATATATATATATATATATATATATATATATATATATATATATATATATATATAGGATTTAATTTAAACTAACAGCTGAAGTTCGACAATTAATCTCAACTACCAAATTTGATAATATAACATAATTTACTTAATAAATAATAATTTAAAAATACAATAGACTAAATTAATAATTCAAAACTTATTTCTTCATGACCTAAGATATATATGCCATTTAACCTCATAAAAAAGTTATTTATGAGCTCACGTTCATAAAATGTGGATGCATTACTTCTTTTTATCAAGCATGTTGTTGTTTATTGTGTGTGTTAAGTTTTAAGACTTATTTCTTTAAGTTTTTATTTTAAAATATGGTAATTGTTGAGTTTTTTCTCAATTACAAAATAAAAATATTTAATTAGTGGATCAAGTTAATAATTAAGTTATGAACATCTTGAAGCATCTTGAAGATGTTAGATCTAATCTCAATTGTCCTTTTCACTTTGCCAACACAAAAAAAGATTTTAACTATTGTAATTCATCGGATCAAAATACTTTCTGATCTGTTTGTTTTGTTAAAAGTTAATCTTATCTTTTTCTTTAAAACTCCAGTGATAATCTAAAAATAAATATATCTTTTCAGGTTGAAATTAATTTATAGATTTTGATAAGTGCATTAGTTTATGATATTTTGATCATTGCAATTCATCAGAGTAAAATACCCTCCACTTTGTTTGCTTTGCTAAAGGTTGATCCTGCCTTTTTTTTCAAAACTCTAGTGATAATATGAAGACAAATGTATCATTTCGAGCTCAAATTAATTTATATATTTTGGTAAGTGCAATAGATCAGGATATTTGGAACACGAGTTTTGTTTATTTATGATGTTTTATTCTTTTTTTAATAACTGAAATCATCATCTTCTTATCCTATCTCTTCAAACTAAATATAAAGATATGTTATATATTTTGGTTTTTCTAACATTTCTATTTATGAGGTTTTGTATTTTATCTTGAAATTGCAGAGTGTGTTTGTAGCAAGAAAAAAAGTATCGCCAATTCATTCTTTGCAGTAAAGGAAAAAGAACAACCAAAAAGTCCAATTCCTCAAGGGGAAAATATGTTGATTAACTAGTACATTATTTTTTATTTTTTAAAAAAATCCTTAACTCATAATAAAAATTTATGGATTGTTTTGTTGGATCCAAGTAAGGCATCAAAGACCTTCTATGTAGAATTCTTTTTTTGGATCTGAGTGACCATGATAGAATAGTTTTTTAAACTCAAACTATTGGTCGACCCATACTAGAGCTTGGGTTACGAGTTTTAATTGGGTAATCAGGTCATCCTAGGTCCACCTTAATTTTTTTTTTAATAAAGCAAAACAATGTCAGTTTTGTTAAAAAAATAAATATTTAACAGGTTACAACCGGGTTAACCTAGTTTTTTTACCGAATCACCTAAGTTTTTGCCTTCCCCTGTTTTCTATTAGGGTTGGGCCAAGTTTTATCACCGTACTAGGTAGTAAGACTTATTGATTGATACTAGTGCCTGGAATATCAATTTCATTAAAAGTATATTAATTCCTATCAATTATTTAGAGGTCCAAGGATTTGATTAGTTCAATTTTAACTTGAGAAAAAGTATATTGACATATTAAATTGTTTTTGGTGTATACAAGTTTTTATAGGAAAGAATCACTAACTAACTTCAATTTCTATCTTATAAGCCATTTGCATTGATTTTATTTCTTTTTTATCATAGCTCGCCAACTAGTATGAAATACTTAGACTCCAATTATCAACTCCAACACATTTATATTAATAAGAATAGATGTTGTATTATGGTATGCATTAGGTTGGCCATTCCTATAATATATATTATTGTCGGTATACACTCTAATTATTAACTCCAACACTTTTTTATATGTTTTCCTTACATCTTAACACACATAATTTTGGAAAAAAGAGTTATATCATTGGATGTTCTATGATAATTTTGGTTAAGTAAAAACCAAATTTTGTTTAAATGTCATAGTTAAATATAAAACTAATGTTTGTGCTTGTGCATGTTGAATAAGGCTAGCAAAACCAAGCAATGGAAGGTCATCAAAGGTCATCAAAGTAAAGATAAAACATCCTTGATAAAATAAATATTTCATATTTGTATCATAACAATTGATAATGGTATGAGACCAAACACATAGTTTAATAAAAATGAATGAAGATATATGATGAATACATTCAAAGAAAAGACTGGTTATTCTTTCATTAGGTCATAGTTTAAGAACAAATGAGATGGTATAAAAAAATTAGTTGCTGAAACTAGTGTTGGATGGAATAATGAAATTGAAATTATTCATGCATGTAACGAGTAGTGAAAATTAAAAATTCAGGTTAGTTTTAGGAACTTTATGTTCTTATTTTCAAGTTGTTACTTTAAATAGCTAAGAAATCGATTATATGTTATCTATTATATTGATTTTCTCTTATATAGAAAATTATAAGAGCCAAAAAGTTTAGGCATGTTGGTATTAAACCATCTATTTTTTATAAATTTGATAGAATATTCAACAATATTATGACTACGGATAATTTATTTGGATTCCATCTACAAGAGTTTTATTTGATGATAGTAGTAGAGATGATGATGTAGAGAATGTTACAGGTGATGATGATATGAATTTAGAGGAAGAAAATGATAATTAAGATAAGGATGCCACAACTAATTTTGTTGATGATGTAATAACATGGTAAATAAAGTGAATGTGGCAAACAGTAGCACCCATAATAGTGAAAAAAAGAGAGCATATTCCACAAAGAAAGGTGGAAGAAAAAGATAAAAAAAGGTTTTGGAGTCTGAGCCTAGTTAGTTTATTGTTTGGTTTACTATTAGATAGTGTTTCCACCAAGAGTGAGTTATGCATTTCTACCAATAAGGATAAAAAAGAGTAGTATTACAAATATGATGGCTGAGCTTTGTTTTATTGATAACATTATCAAATGTGGTGACTTTTATTGCTACGCTTTGGAATTTTTACTTTAAGTAGCGATAGATATATGTTGTTAACAATAAAAGACGTTACTATAAAATTTGAATAACTATAAAATATGTTATTAAAATTTAAGGTTTTAATAATGAGAGTTGTGCCTTACATCCATCATTCTTATTGATTTTATCCTCTTGCTTGATACACACACACACACCATAATAGAATTGAAAATTATTGATGTGTCTATGTTGTTATAATATAAAGGTTCTTTGGTTATGTGTAATGTATTAAAATTGTTATTTTTAGAATATTTGTGTAATATTTGGTATTTGAATTGCTTAAATTGATATTTATATCAAGATGATAATGAATTATAAAAACATTGTAATGTATTTTCATTAAAAAATCTCAGTTTTTTTCTTTTTTATTGGAATGCTAGAATCCTCAAGTCCAGTTCTTTGATCAATCCATATATTGATTTTTTTTATTGTTATTCTTCTCCTTGATGATTTATAGGACATGAATATCCTTCTCAAAGCTCTTTATGACACAAGTAACATTTTTATGTAACAACTTCTTTAGGTATGTTAACCAATCATGACAGATTACTAGCAATGAATGTACTGAGCAAGATTGACTATTTGGTAAATAACTCTCATAAACATGTTTATCATTTCTAGTATAAAACAAGAAAAATAAAAATGATTGAAAGCTATTTCTATTCATCTTTTTCAGTGTCGAACAAAGAAACTAGGTAATTCTATGCTTAACGAAAAAAACTTAGTCTATACAATTATAAAATCTCATAAAAAAAATGCACTGACCATACTAATAAACAAGGTTTTCCTTGCACCATTTGGGACCAAACATGTCGAAGCACTCCCTTTAAGGTATAACAAGAGATAATCCTCTCTCTGCCATTTTTTTTTATTTCCATCCTTTCTTGGATATACCTTTTTCAGGTTATCACGAACAATTGAATGAGTTATTGTTGGTTTGAGCAATAACTACCCAACCTTTCTCCCTCCACATTTAAAAATATATGCATAAAATTATATTTATGCATGACTAGCTAAAAATTAATGACTCAAAAGTATTTAAAGATCAAATGAAAAAGTTGAGTGCTTGATAAACACATGAATAGAAGTCCATAAAAAATCATGAAATACTAATAATAGCTCTGGAATGATTAGAGGCATAGTTGGTCCACAACTTATAAGCCAATCCATCTTGGAATTTATTGTTTACTAAGGAATATTGGACAACTTTTTATATGTTGGACAATTGAAATATTTCACTTCAAGAAAAACTTGATTTTGGATTTTATAGGATTCCAATATTATTTTCTAAATCTTTATTAGGTTTTATAAGTGGAATTTTTAGATGTCATTACACAACTAATTTGAAACATCATTTTCTTATGTTATTCTAAAAAAAGATTTACTTACCCATGTAGTAGTGCCATGACAAAGCCATCAAATCACTATAATGTCACCTTATAAGAATATGCACAAGGACATTTGCAGTCTTGCATTGAACAAACAAGTTTCATTCAATAATAGAGTATAAAGCATAGAACAATGAGAATCTTTGTCTTGAATTTTTTTTTTTGTCTGTAACTACCACATTATCAATACCCAGAGCATATAAGTCCTATTCATTTATTTTGGAGTTAGATAATATAAAAGTTTGCCAACCAACTTCCAAGTCTTTAAAATGGTGCAAATTTTAGCAATAGAGATGCTAAAATAGCTAGCTTCCAACTAATATCCAATTAAATTTGGTAACCATCAATTAGATTTCAAGTTACAACCTTGAATAATATTACTAGTGTCCCTTTTTAAACATCTCATACTACAAAGGTAAGCCCGGTGCCAATTTTTATAGAAGCAGTTCCATTCTCATCAATTCAACCTTTGAATACACACCTAAACCCATCTTTCTCGAGAAGATGGTCATGCCTAAAATTTATAGTTACTAATTTAAGGTTATTAAATGTCAAATTTTAAAGCTAAAAAGCAGGTTTCAATTCCTCACTGAATGTTAAAAGTGAGGATACACTCTTTGCATTGTGAGTCGTTTTCGTAGAATACATTAATGAAACAATATGTTAGTCTTTGTTCTTATGTTTTATAAATTTACTTGGCATTAAGATTCAAAGTAATGGATAATTACTTGCTATTGTTCATTTATATTAAAAATGTTTACATATAACAACTCATTAACAATTTTTATCAAAAGAACTAACTGGAAACAATTAAAATTACCGAATTTTAATAAAGTTCATTGAAGAACTAGTTGTTGTCATGTTATTTTATGTATAGATAATATAGTAACTGATCATGATAGACATGTTTATCAATAAATATGATGTTTTAATTTTTAAACTTTCCTATTTAATTTTATAGGGCTTAAAATTATTTATTTTCTACTTAACATCCCTTAGTTTGTTTTTGGTTCACATAATATTAATTTTTAACCAAACTAAAAAAAACATTTTTCTTTTCCTTTTCATTTGTGATTGTAGAAATGGAAGTCAAATGGTTCAATGATTTATTCAAAGAAAATTTTGAGGAAGATTCTTATAATGTAATGAATTGTATAGTTAATTATATTAATTATAATGGTGATGGAGGTAATGGTGGCGATGATGATGTTGGTGATAAAGGATACATATGGTAATGACAATGATGACAATAATGATGATGAGGATGTTAATTCTTTTTATAAGCAAGATTTTGGTTATCATAAACTAGCAATATATACAGGTGGAGCTCTAATAATATATTATGTTAATTATATGCTCAAAGAACCTTATATGGTTTTGTAGAACACGGGTATTATATGATTGAATAAAATTTTACATGAACATTAGAAATAATATTTCATGTTTAGGATGGATGCAATAACATGTTATGATTTAGAAACAAAGTACAAATTATAAGCTAAAAAAAAAAGGAGTATTATTGAAAATATGGCAATGTTTTTTATATAATAGCATTAGATGCTTCAAATAGAGAAGTTTAAGAAAGATTTCAATCTTTAGACGAGATTGTTAACAAATATTTTAAGAAAGTGCTTAAATTTGTTTATATGCACGCAACAAATGTTGTAAAACCAGAAGACTCTGAATTTCAAAACACTCCACTATGAATTGAGATAGATCCAAAATACATATCTCATTTCAATGTAACACTAATATATTATTATATTATTAATGCTATAAATTTGTTTATATTTAGATAAATTTTTTCAATCATCGACATCTTGATGCTTCTTCTATTCGATGTAGAATTGCATAAGAGTAATTGATGGCACACATGTGTCTGCAATAATTTCTCAAGAAAATCAAATCCTATTTATTAGTAGAAAATGTGTACCAACTCAAAATGTAATGAATGCATATAGCTTTGACATTCAATTATTTTTTGTTTTGACAGGATGAGAAGATAATGCATATGACATATATTTTTTTCTGTAGGTAATTGACAATTCTAATATAATATTTTCAAAAATCACCTACGGGTAATTACGTGAGAAAAAATTCATGTTATTGTAATTATTTTTCTATATAATCCTCCTTTTATGAAATAAGTTACAAATTCATCACTTTTTATTATAGGAAAATATTATTTAGTAGATGTTGGATATCCAAATGAGTATAGATTTTTAGGTTTGTATAAATATGAAAGATATCAATTACTAGATTTTCAATGACATAAACAACCTAAAAGTCAAAAAGAGGTTTTCAATTGAGCATACTTTTTAACACACAGTATGATATAAGATATTTTTAGATTGTGAAAAAAAAGATGAATAATTTTGCAACGCATGCTTGCATATACCTATAAAACACAAATTCAAATTGTAGTAGTATCAATAGTTACATTATAAGAAAGTTTAGGAAGATCATGCATTTGGAAAATATGATTGCCATCCAAACTTTATTCCTAATAATATTTTAATAGATATCATGCAACATTCAAAAAGCTCTAGATGTCATAGGCCATCTTAAATAGACCATGTTCATGGTAGAACTACAACTAGTTTAATGAGATAATATAACGAGGACTCCTAATGTTGCTTAGTGTTGATTTGCTACCTTTCTTATTTATTAATAATCACATGTGTTTTATTTAATTTAAAGCTATAAATTATACAGTGTTTTTTTAGTTATTTTAGTTTCAACAACTTCAAAAACAATTTTAATCAAACACCTTTCAATTATTTTTTATTCAACATGAATACCAATAATAGTTTCAATCAAATACACATAGAACCATATTAATAGCAATTATAAGTGTTTTTTATTAAAAAAAAATAAAAACATAATTATAAAAGCTACTTTAACACCAACCAATTTCTAAAATGACTTACAATAAAAAAAAAATTATTCACAAGAATTTCTCGAAAGAAATTTTTTAAGATTTCAAGTCACCAAAAGAATGTTAAAGATTAGCAAATATTTCAACCACCCTAAAAGTTGAGCTAAAAGATGAAAAAGGTGTGAAATGGACGAGGAATTGGTGCTCAACTCATCAACGAACACATTTATCTATCTGTAAAATTCCCCAAAACCTGGTTTTGACAAAGAGCTAGAAACAAGCCTTGAGTACCCCGTCCTCCCTATCAGAAGGAAAAAGGAAGAAAAGGGCGATCATTGCACATGATAGCATCACATGGGGCTCCTGACATCATCATATCTGGCCACGACTTCTCCTCTTTCCATTGTTCCCAGCCTTCAAACACCAAGTCCTCTGTTCCTCCTAGTTCCCTTCTTACCCTCCAAATGCACCCAGCAAGCGAGGGTGTTGTAGTCATTATACATGATACCATGAATTTAATTTGTTCTACTCTGTGAGGATTAAGCCTTAAATAATATCTCATGCTTTTAGAGATGCTCCATGATATCTGATCTGACGACTTTATTTATAAAAATGGCAGCCTCGTGAGAATTCGTGCAGAGCCCCCTTTCTTTCGCCATAAGAAAATAAATATAATGTTCTAAAAGAGTTGAAATTTAATATTGCAAGAAGCGTCCAAGAATTACAATGGCATTTAACTGGCTCTCATTCATACCTGAGCGCGTTTCCAGCATTTGAAAATTGCTGGAAATATCGACACAAAAAAAAAATTCGAAAAACTACGCAGAGGAGCTACATTAATAATAACAATAATATAAGAAACACGTCCGTTGAAAGAACACAGCAAGAACAAGTGTCATAGAATTCTACAGGAGACATCATACTGCAGATTGAGAGCAAGTTTTCTGGTGGAAGATCAACATGCTGTCCTCAAGCACAAGGATAAAATTCTCCCATGAGGTTAAAAAGCTTGAGCATCCAAAACTATAGCACGTACTCTTACTGGTAGGGTAAGACAAGTATCAAAATCATCACTCGTATTAACATGGATCAGTGAATCCAAGTTTAGACCAGCTGAGATCTCATCAAGGCTTAATTAAAGGGAGAGAGAAGATAGGCAGACGTTCAAATCATAATTAATCTCAAGCTCTCTGTCGATCAGAAGTTAATTATCAACATAATTATCATTTTGCATGAGGGTGGGGACTGGATACAACTAAAGCTGTTGAGTAGCGTGGAAGGACAAAAGGACAAAGCGAAATTTATGAGGGTAAAAAAGTTCTCAAATCACTTGTAAGGAAAGACAGAGAGAGCATCTTTAACAAGTGAAGACGGCATATTATTTGAGTACACTGCTAGGCTTGGGAGCTCTTTTTTGTTGTCTTAAAGTGAACAGAGGGGAAGTATCACCTAAACAATGCATGCACCCACTTCCTCCATTGACAAGAGAGACATCAAGCTTTGGTCTCTTTTACCCTGTCATCATTTACATGGAAAACTACATGCAGCTGAGCTATCTTTCTGCTATCATTGATTCCTATATTTTGTTATTATTAATGTAAATTTAATTAGACTAGATTATTAATCTTTCTAGATCCTGTTTGTTTACATGGCTCGTCGCTTCGTTTTTGTAGATTATGGCAGGAATGAAAAACACAAAAGATTAGATCTTTTTATTTCAATAATCGGTGTAGATAAACATGAACTTAATGTTAAACATTAAATGAAAAGGATTCTATTTTAAATTGCTTTACAATATTGTTCAAGATGGGCTCTCTGCGGCAATTGTCAAATTACAAGGATAATTACTCGGCAGTTCAAGCAATGATAATGCTTGAATAATTGTTTTTCTTTGGCAAAATTTGATGACCACACAGAAAGGCAATCTTAATTATTTCCCACAGTAAAAGCAACTCATAGTAATAGTAAGTGGTTAATTGCCAAAGACAGTTTTTGAGAAAAGCTTTAGCCCCACCGTGTTTCTTTGGAGGTGAGTAGTTGTAGAATTGTTTGGAATAACGATGAAATTATTTTTTAAAATATTTTTTATTTAAAAATATATTAAATATTTTTTTATTTTTTAAAATTTATTTTTGTTATGTGCATATTAAAAAAATAAAAAATATTTAATTTAAAGCTAAAAAAGAATTTTAAAAAATTTCAAAAGCATAATTATATTGCAATGCTGAACATGACTCGGAATAAAAATCATAACACAATGATGCAATTTTTTGCATGGAATAGAAACCTGGTTTATTATTATTATTATTATTATTATTTGTCTTACATAGGAGATACATGTTTTAAATAACATACAAGATAAGATAAAATGATTATTTTTATATGTCATTTGATTATGGTGAACAAATCATAAAAAAATATAAAAAAATTTATTTTTTCTAGTTAATCTAAGTTAATATAAGGACAAAACTTGTTATTACTGTAGTTTTATTATTGTATGTCTTAGTTTGATATTTTTAGAATTAAAAGTTTTTTATAATAATATTTTAAAAATAAAAAATAAGATATATTATCTTTGAAGGTATGTCTTTTTATATTTTATTTGTTAAAATATAAAAATTAGCTATAAATTTATTCCAAAAACAATTTTTTTTTCATATGAATTTCTATTTTATATATATATTTCCCATTCCCTCTGCCGTCTCGGCATTATCTTTTCTATACTAGAAAAGTAATGAGATGCTATCTAAATGTTCCAACAGATACAATGAGGTCTGAGGAGGTTGGGAAACCTTATTGATACCCAACAACCCTCTTAAAAGTCTAAGCCTCCCCACAGTCAGTCACACAGGACCGCAGAATGCGAATCGCCATTATTGCTCCTTATCTTGCCTCAACCAGTCATTATTTTGTACACTTTAGGTGTCTATACACAGATGTGTGGAGTGCAGATGTGTAGGAAAAAAAAAGCTCGGATGCTGCAAGCCTTGAATTGACATGACTCCTCCTTTCCAAAACCAACTTGTTTTTTCTTGTATTGAGTGCTTGATTAAGACCCTTTCTTCTGTTGCCTTAGCCCGGCGTGAAAAAAACCTGACAACCTCTTTTCCGCTGGGAGATAGGTACTTGACATGGTCCCTTCTGCAGTTTCCACCATTGGAACACGGCCTTGTCTTAAATTACAAGATGCACGCAAAGCCATAACACCCACACAGGGTGGCTTCAAACCCAATAGGATTATAGCATTCACTGTTTAGTTGCAGAGATTTTTCTCACCAAGCGTGGATAGAGATAAACCTGATGTGGCATTAGCAAATTAATGAGATATAGTGGAATGTCAGACGTGTCAGCTTACAGATAGACTGATAGAAATTAAATGCAACGTATGAGACACCAGAGAGAACCCGAAGCCAGCTTTGCTTCTCGGCAATCCCCTGGCTACACATGTGGATACCGAGTTACAGGCAAAACCCAAACTAGTTAAAACGAAGGTTGAGAATAGGATGAGAATGTACTAATAAAATTCCAAATTTAAACTAAGCAATAAAGCGTAGACCCATAAATAGATAATTCGGTACTGAAATTCTGTACAAGTAGAGTAGATGGTAAGAAAGAAATGGAAAAGGTAACAAAATTTCCCGGCAGACTAAATTTATATGTGTTTATACAAAATGAACCAGAGATTCCACTGCCGGTGACATCTCAAGAAACTTGTTTATCATTTAGCAGCTTAATGCTTCGAATTTCACAGCAAGTGGACGGTTAAACCCAGCTTGTGATAGCAAATTCCCAACCGCAGCAAGGTCGCGGCAAAACACCCCTTGAAAGACAGATGCAGTGTTGCTCCCTGAAGATGCAGATGCCACTTTATTTTCATTGGAATTGATCCTGTTGGGACCAGAAATCTCCACTGCAGATGGGTTCGATTCCATTTTGGCATTTTGAGTTGTCTGTTGGGTTTGAATTGCTGCTGCTTGAGCTGCTTGCAAAGCAGCAGCTGATGCCTTCTTTCTTTGCTTCTCTGCAGCCTCTTCATCCATGATTGTTGACATGACGTTAGAATAACCCTTTTGAAGCAATCTATAGAGCAACAAAGCAGACATTTTTGCTCGGTCTTTTACCGATTCAAGATCCATATCATTTGCAAACTCACACCTCTCAACGAAATTTATAGACTTATCAGGCTTGTGCCTCAAGCTCAATAACAGATGAGCTCTCTCTAATTCGGATCTCGAACACCCACGCCTCAATCCAATCAAAGCATAGTAATCAACATTTCTAGTCTCCCCAGAAGCAACTCTCTTCTTCAGTTCTTGAATCTTGGTAGTCAATGCACAGAGTTTCCCAGGAATCTCTCTGTACCTGACCTGGTGCCGCTTCCAAGCAGGACCTGGTAGCTTCCTATCCCTCAAGATTGAATTATACAGTAGTTTCAAGTGCTCCAGATCATGTAAACAATCGGGCAAGCACCGGATTGTTTCCAGAAGAGAAGCTCTTGTATCAAGCGCCTGAATGCAGGCAGGTTCTAAAGCTAAAGTCTTGTTGCAATCAGCAATGGACTCTGCAATTCTCCCTGATGCTTTGTATGCATAAGCTCTATGCATATAGCATTCAGCAAGGAATCCCTGTGGGGCCCCTCGTCGGCCCTCCAAGATCTTAGTGAAGTGGCGGATGGCCTCGGAATAGAGGCCAGCATCCAGGGCCGCCAGCGCGGCTGTTCGGCGTCGAAGCAGTAGCTTAATGTGGGCAAGGAGTTGCGTAACGCTTTCAGATTCGGTTAAATTTCTCGGTGGGGTAGGTGGGGCTGTCGATGTGGATATATCGCTGGAGATTGGGAAGTTTGAGAGAGAGAAGCTGTCCTCTGACCAGGAAATGCTTTGACGGCGGAATGCAGCAGTTGTCAGGCGTTTTCCGGTCTGGAGAAGCACCATGGCATCTTCCATTAGGCCTAGATGGCAGCAAGCTTGGCCTAAAACCAGATACCTGTAAGAATATACGTTAATGATCGAGTTAGTTGAATAGAATCATTAAGTTTCAAGTGTTTAACTTGTAAATTTGGAGTCTTTGGCACCAAGATCCCAAGTTACAACTCAATTTTTTTTTTTTTTAATTAGTCCATTTCAAAAGAAAATAATTACTTAGAAGCTAAAACAGTAGAATAAAATAAAATACTGAATTGGGCAAAAGCACAGATAGCCATCATGGGATTTTTTTACTATTAACAGTGGTTATGATTGATTTTTAAAATATTTTTTAAAATTAAAAAATTTTTAAAACACAAAAATATGGTTTTAACCTTAAAAGATGACCAAATCGTGTTAAAGCAGGGCAAAGCCCGTGTGCACTAGCATTTTCACTGGAGAGAATCACTACGTAGTTCCCAAAAAAAGAAAAGACCTTTCATAGTTGAAAGTTTTAAAAATTCAATTATAGCTACCACCTTCATCTCCTAAAAGAAAAGGAAAAGGTAAGAACACATGGCTGGCTGGCTGTGTTTTACTCCAACCAACGCAAAAACATATCCACTGATCTAGACAATAAATATGGTTATTAAAAGTTGAACCGCATACCATAGCTTCAAAAGAGAAACAGAAACCGAGGAACTTACCTCCATTGCCCTTCTTTATCGCAATTTTTACAGAGTCCGGCCATCACTTTCTTCTTCAAGTCGGAGACAGAGAAACACTTGAAACTTGGATCAGAGTTATCTGAAGGCAGCAGCTTAACTCGCTCTCTTGAAAGCTGCTGAGAAGAACTATCAGAAGAAGAAATAGATCCCGAATCGTCGTTTGCCATTTTAAGGCTAGGAATGTAGTCTTGAAGCATATCAGCCACCTCCTTGAATCGCCTAAGATAGAGCAAAGATCTTGCTTTGAGTTCAAGAGCTACTTCTAGGCGAGGAGAGAGTGCAAGTGCCGCGTCTAGAAGCTTAAGAGCCGACGCAATCTCGCTCTGTTCTTGGCTTGCAATCAGGTTTCTTGCATCTTTAATGTACTTGTCCACAATCTGTATGATCACACGAAAGTTGATGCACTAGCTCATTAACTCTCACAGGAATATATATGTACGAAAAAGAAAAGCTCAAACCCATTCGAGAAAGAGATGAAATAAACCATAGGAAATGAAATATAAAGGCAAAACAGAGATCCTCTTCATCAAAGGAAGAAAGTTGTATATTTTACCTTCCGGTTGCTTAGCCACCAGTGCTTCTTGTCATTCATACTTGGACAAGGAGAAGTAGAAGCAGCCATGGTTGTTGTTTTTTTCTTGTTGAGGAAGAAGAAGAATCAACCATTAACCACTCCCTCTCTCCCTCTATCTCTATCTCTGTCTCCCCCAAAGCACATATATTTTTTCGGTTGTGAGATAAAAAGGAGAAGAAATATATATAGCAAGGGAAAGAGAGAAAACGGGAACAAAGTGGGGAGAGAGGGATGGAATGGAAAGAGGGAAAACGGGAACAAAGTGGGGAGAGAGGGAGGGTTGATCTTTGGATTTAAAATCTTGTTTATGTTTAAGTGTGTTGTAAATATGGGAGAGAAACTAAAGCTGTGAGAGAGAGAGAGAGCGAGAGAGGCCTGGCCTTCAAAGAAAAGCAATAAATAAATAACTAAATAAATAAATTGCCAGCTCTGACCTCAGAGAAAGCTTTGATCCTTCAACTTCATAGCTGGCACCACTTCCTTTTATTCTCTCTCTCGTCACTATGGCTACGTGGCCTATTGCACTCTATACAACACCCTATAATTATTATTGTTTTTGTTTTTTTAGGAAAACAGTTTTATTACAAACTTTGGGAGCGAATGTGAGCAAATGGAAATGTGAGTGTATTCTTGTTTTTTTTAAAAAATTAATTATTTTATTAAAATTATTTTATTTTTATATTTTAAATTATTTTGATGTATGAATTTTAAAAATAATTTTAAAAATAAAAAAAATATTATTTTAATATATTTTAAAATAAAAAATACTTTAAAAATAAATCTCACCCACGCTCCCAAATAATTTTGTTAGAAAAAATAATGCTTTTTAAGTTTTTTTTTATTATAATACTTTTTAAATCTTTTTCTATTTGAAGAAAATTTATTTACTATTATTAGTGTATTGTAATAATTTCTTTTTTTGACGAATAAATATTTAAATGAAAAAATTAAATATTTTATAATTTTAAATACTTATAGTGTTTTTAGCTTTTAAGAATTTTGACCTATAATAAATTTATTTATCTTTTACTTGAGTATGAGTTAGTTGATATCATAACTCCATAATCTAAGAAAATTGATCAATAATTTTTAATAATTATTTTATTTTATTATGTACTATAAAATAACAATGGTTCCATAGTAGTTTATTTTGCTTTGTTATATAATGTGGAACAACTATGACAAGAAGAAGTTTTAAAATATGATGTTTTTATGTATGAAAGGATAATGAGGAACCCTCTAGGAATTAGTATATTGTTTTTGTCTGCATAAGTTGATAAATTGCTGTTATTTGTAATTCTAATGGTATTATTTGTTAGATGTACACAAAAATATTGTATTAAAGATTTATAACGAGATGATTTACATAAAAATATTATGAATCCAGAATGAAATAGCTCACATGGAAAAAAAATGTTCTTGATAAATAATAAATTTTTATTCTAAATTGAATTCCTTGCAATTTAGAAAGATTAATATAAGAGGTTTTTAGAAAGATTTTTTTTATTTTTTTATGATATTTTTTTATTTAAAGGTAATTTTTATAATTCAATAATATTAAGGTTTTTTAATTTTTTAATATAAAATTTTATAATAGCTTTTTAGTAAGTGAATTTGAGAATATGTCTATAGTTATAATAGTTTTTTATTTTTGACGGTTTGACATATAATAAATCTATTGATGATTCGCTCTTCCCTATGTTATGGATACATCGGTTAGGGTTCATGATTGTCACCGGGCATAGACGGTCACCCATCACGGGTCCTCGGGTTCAACTACCGGGGACGAAAATATAAAGATAAGACGCCATCAAATTGTGCCCGAAAAGCAAGTGAAGATCGCGTAAGAAACTCCCCAGTTATTTCTCTGAGGTCACTTTCAATTTACCCATTTGCCCTCCTTCTTCAAAGTGAGCTCAGGGAATAAGTGCACTTTTTTTCTTTCCTTCTCTTTTTTGTTCAAAATATTTATTTTTACCTCCCAAAATGGAACACATAGCTGTAGCTCTTAGCAGTGTCTCCAGGGAGGGGTGACCATAATTGCAACCTAATGAACGTATTTCTTTTAAAAAAAATTTATTACAAACAAAAGACTCGAACACAAGATCTCCCGACATGAGAAAGTCTCTTCCGCTTATTCATTCAACCAAGATGAAGCTTCCTGGTTCTTCCGATTTTTATTTAAGCTCGTGCTCTATGGCAACACACTACTTTGGTTCTGGTCACACGAGGCAGAGGGGGGCTAGAAGGAAGACAGGGGTGCGGTTGTAATTATCTAAAAAGAGGGAGGAGGAATTAGTAATAATGTTGCAGGGGCATATTTTATAGGGCGGGGGAAAGTGACCCTTCCCTCACAAGGCACAGGAATCATGCTTTTCTTTATGGGGTTTGCTTTGCTTTTTATCTCACTCAAATTGATTAATGTATGCACATGAATATGGATAGTAGCCAGATGGGTTTGTCTTAAAGGCTCCCCCTTTTTCCTTGGACCCCACCTCTAAAGGGCCAACAATCCCCCTTCCTGGAGGACAGTCCCTCCAATCTCCTGCCACGTCAGCTACATTACATGGCCTGCATCCACGTGGCATGCCTGGATGGCAGGTCCCACGTAACATGAGGACACCCTCGCTGTCCAGATCAGCTAGGTGCTGGACGCTGTCTTGCACTCTCCTTGCTATCGAGACCTCTATTATTGAAACTCAATCCAGTGGACAGCATAACATTATGGAATCAATGATGCATAGTGTTTCGGATAATTTTTTTTTCAACTGTGTTCTTGTCAATCCTTTTTCAAGCAAAGCTTCAATTGCTTTAGAAACTACTCGATTCGACGTAATTATCTATTTTTTAATATATCAAAAACATTAAAAAAAATTCAAAATTTTTTATTTACTTCAAATTAATATATTTTTAATATTTTTAAATTATTTTTATATAATAATATCAAAAATAATCTTTTAAAAATAAAAAATTATTAACATATTATTTGATATAAAAAATTATTTGAATAGCAATCATAACTATATTTTTAAATAGGCTCGTAAACATTTCAAATAACAAAAATAAAAAAAAAATACAAGAATGTAATATTTATATTTTATTATTAAGTTTATTCCAAGAAAAAAACTCATTATAATCAAATCAATATCATTAAAAAACACACCTATCAGCAGTTACAAAAATGTTTCCTTCCACTACACCTGGGTTCGAGCCCTGACGTGCACGTCTGTCACCTCTGCGGTGCCTTACATATCTATTGGGTTTGCAGGGTATTCAGTGGGCCGTAGGAATTAATCATGGTGCACGAAAGCTGGCCCGGACACCCCATGTAAATAAAAAAAAAATCATCCTTTATAGAACCACTCTTTGAAAAAAAAAAAGGATGACGCCAAGTGGGAAAAAAACATAACACAAGTAGGGTTAATGAGGCATTATCAACAGAAAATATAAAGGGCGTTTCTTTTTCACTTTTCACTTGCTTTGGATGTAAAGTCATTTCACCTTGTTAATTGTTAATTGTGACCGAGTAATAATATTTTATTTTAAAAAAAAAAGTTATTAAAGGATTATTCAACATATTTAAAAATAAAAACAAAAAATTCATCATTTATATATTTTCAATCTCTTAACTACTTCCCAAAATAATTGGGATATATGCTTCTGAATTAAGGCATCATAGTATTTTTAAACAAGTATAAAATAATAAAAAGTAAATTCTTCAATCACATTAGTACATTAAAATGATTTGTCAAAAAATTATTTCATTATAAAAATCCTTGCCTCAACAATTTCTTCTATAAAACCAATTAAATCCTAATATAAAACGATAATTAAAAACAAGGAAGTAAAACACTTAAAAATATAAAAATAGATAGAATTTCTATTCAATTCATCAAAAATACTTATGGCCATACAAGCTATCAGTCAAAAGTCCTTACAAGAAAAAAAGTCTTCTTGAATAAGTAAACTAACCAATTTTCAAAATATAAGCTTGTTATTCCTCTCAAAAACCTCCGCTTCCTTTTTAATATAATTTCTTCATTTAAATTATTTTAAAAGCTTCCAAAAAAAAATCTGATCACATTATAAAACCAAAATTTTAAAATATTTTAACTATTAAAAATGAAAATTTTCATTCTAATCTTTTCATTGCATCTACAAAAATCTTTTCTCCAAATTGATATTTCAAGCTTTGAAATTTATCCAAACCTCAATCTTACTATATGACAATACTTGAAATAATAGGTTCAATTAAATTCAAACTTTTTAAACTACAACAAAATCATTTTCAATACCACTATTCTACATGTATCATTCAAAACATTTTTCATCTTTCTAATTGGAAAAATTCCCTTCACCAAGCAATTCAATTTCTAATTAGTTATCATGTTAAACTGAATAATTTCATTGCCTATACTTATTTTTATTGGAATTATTGACAAGCATGGTTCAACACCTTTTTCCTCTTAAATTTCAACAGTAGTCTATCTAATCTATTTTAATAATTCCATCAAGATTTTAAATTTATATAACTAGTTTCTTCAATGATGGAATTACTTTGGTTGTACTTATAAAGTAATAAAACCTCACCATTTAGTTGAAAATAATTACACTTATTTCAAACAAAATTTAAACCCTTAGGAATTAAGAAAAATTCTCACCATTCTCCTTTTTTGTTCTAAATTCTATCCCTTGGATTTGCTCCTGTTATTTTAAATATAATACCAAGCATGAATATTCTATCCTCATCAGGAGATACAAAGTAAAATGATGGAACTCTTTTACAATAGAAATCAAAAGTTTCAAACCTATTGTCGTTAAATGATTACAACAATATCAAAATGCTAAGATTATAGACTCAAACTCTTAGTCTAAATGCCTACCACATTGATCTTGTGCTCATGCTCTTCTTACCTCATCATAATATGAAAAAGGATATTTTTAAATCATGAAGCAACTCTTTCAAAGCATTAGAGACAATGATTCCTCATCATTCTTAAGTTCTATAATTGGCTTAGCAAATAATTGTTATGGTAACCTTCCTCCTGTAACAACTCATGTACAAAAATTATAAAGCAACCATTGTCTCCATAAAAAAAGTATTTTAAAAACAATAAAAATATTTTAATCTATTTTATTTTTTAGTCTAAATCCTTCAAACTATCAATCCAAATCTCCAGATTTTTCTTTTCTTGTTAGTATAAATGGTTAAAATAGTGAGTTGCCACTCCAACTTTTTAAAAAGTTAACCCCCTCGTTTATATTAATAATAAATAACTTTTGATAATAATTGACAGATAATTTTTTTAACTTTGAAAAAAAAAATTTATTTGCTTTACAAAATTTTCAAAGATGATAGCCTTGTTATATTTTATACAAGGAGACTCCTCCTAGCTTTTAAAGGCAAAACTACATTGAAAGAATTTCTTAACAAAAAAACATCAAATACTTATCCTCTTATTATATACTCAAATATATATATATATATATATGTCACCACAAAACAGTGAAAATGCATAGAAGGTGATAATTGCTGGGAAAAAATAAAGAGCTTGTCAAGAGGAGAGGAGGGGATCGAGGTGTTAGAAATGTACTACACTCATGTAAGAGAGTGTTTGTCTACGTTGTTGCATCTGTGTTTTGCTTAAAATGCAGATGCAACAATGTTTAGTAACAAAAAAAAACGTAAAATATTATTCATGGGTCCTACCCAATTTCATGTTTGAAACGCTGAAAAATGAAAGTAAATTCTACGTGCTTCTTGCTGCTGCACCATGCAGCATCCCTCTCTAGTGTTCACTTTAGTAAATAGTGTGTGTGCACTGTTCACTTTAGTGAACATTGTTTGCTTTTAATTTTTTTTTTTGAAAAATCAGCATCTCTCCATACTGTTCACTTTAGTGAACAATGTGGAAAGATACTGATTTTTAAAACAGTTTTTTTTTTTTGAAAAATCAGTTAACATTTTATTTTTCAAAAAATAATAATTTTTTTTTTAAATTAGTTAAAAGTGAATTAAATTTATTTGTACTGTAATTTCAATTTTATTTCTGATAATATTTTATTTAATTTTATTACACGCTCAAAAAATCATGAAAACTGTAGTTTTTGTCAGATGAATTTTATATGTAATAAAATTATAGATAGTTTAATGAAACAATAATTTTTTATATATATAAAGTATGATTTATTTCACGATGTAATAGCAATAGTTAAATCTATAATATTTAAATTAAAAATCATAAATATTAATATATATTTTTTAAAATTATTTTATAACCTCAATTTTAAAAGCATTCTTAACCAAATATATTAATTTTTTTTTCAACCTTAATTTCAACCACAGTTTTAACCAAATACCTATTTTTTCAAAACCAATCTCAACTAAAAGTACTTTTTATAAAATAATTTTTTTTAAACCACAACCACAACAGAAACCGTAATACCAAAACTCTTAGTGTTATTATGGTATTATAATTTAAAATTAAGTACTACTTATGAATAATCAAATAATTCGACATGCTTCTATACATAGTTTTGAACTATTTTTGTTCTTTTAAAATAGTGTCCTCCAATTTTATATACAGATTGTTTCACTCAAACTAACATTTTTGCGCTGGCCAGCAAATTTCACCCTACCCGCGACAAAGCGCGGGCGACAAAGTAATCGATCTAATCTAAACCAGCAGCCAGGAATGAGATGCTATATATTCTCCTCTCGTAGCATTGAGGTCCAACCTACGTTACTTGGGTTGTTGCTGCTGTTCCCACAGGTCTGGGACCACTGGACCAACGTAATGTTGGGGTCTACAAGGGTTGTTTTCTTCCATTAACGCAGGAGCAGCTCTTATACAGCTAAGGACTCCAGGTTGTAGAACTTGGGGCCCCTTATTCTGATGAAGACGAGCAATAATATTCTAGGTAAAGATGATCAATAGATAAAAACAGAAGAAAATTACGCACATCGCTCAACTTGCAGGGTCCAGTTAACTTTTTTTATTTGAGAAACCTTTGTGAACAAAACGTTGAATGATCATTAATTCTCACTTATTCACTTGCATGTCTTGGGTTTGCGTGTGTCCCTTAACCTATCTTAATGAATGCTCCCTCTTCACGTATATGTATATCATCAACATCCAACACGACCAGTTATCCATTTTAATTAGTGCGCATCTTCTTCCAGTTGTTTTTCTTCTTCGATCTTCATTGTTTTTTCTATCCTATAGCTAGGGCAGGTCTCTTCTGAAGAACGGAGCCTACACTTGTTTTTATTCTGAATGAAAATGGGCCAAGAACAACTAAAATTGACGAGACTGGTTGTCCACCTACAAATTTCAATTTGAAGGGCATTGGTATATCACGTGAAGAGCAGATCATGCGCCCAATATGAGAACACATGCAGTGTCTCCACCATTATTAAAAATGGAATCGACCATAGTTACATTATATAAGGACGTACATAGGGCATTGAACCTCCCTATATGATCCCTTATAGCATGAGAAAACAGGTTTATTCGACCACGATAAGTATGGTAGGTGCTGCTTTCTTCAACACATTCCTTCGAAGCCACCACACCCACAAACACATAAGTGGTCATTCCTGGTAAGTGACATAGAATATTAATATTTTAATGACAGATGGAAGAAACAGTACTTATCAACAATAAATAAATAAATAAATAGTTTTATATTTATAGCTACTTTCGTCTTAATTATACCTGAGACGTTTGATTTGAAAGCAATTTCGCCGTGCATGCCCCTTGATCACTTGGTTTATATATGTACATGCGTTTATTTTCCTGTCCTCACCCCTAGCCAAGGGGAATTCTGCAAGATTCTTCAAGCATTGATTGGAGATGCCCATCATGATTATGTTTTGGTTTGGACCACACGTATTAAGCTAATCATAAATATAAGGACCAGATTTTGGCAGAGTTTTTATGAGATTAATTAGTCAATAAATCTACAGGTTAGTTGTTGATATCAAGGTTTTAAATTTTGTTTCACACCAAGTCTTCATAATTAACACCCGACCTCATTTCTTGTCCTGTTATTTTTATTTCTAAACCTTGGATGAATAATCCTGCAGGGTCTTGATTTCAAATTAATTGGGCTCACAGCTGTGACAATCATGGAAATAATTCGGCAGAGCTCTGGCATCCTGTCAGCAGGTACGTAGCATTATATATGCACCAGAATATATAGCTTATGCTTGCAACAAGGTCCTTATTAAAAGGGCAGGGGAATCAGCATCATCATGGGGTTCTCTCTTGTGCCAATCTTAGTCGATATATATAAACTAATAATGATCTATTAGTTGATCGATCGGGGGAGACGCTCCCATTCTCTAGACATGTTTACATACAAGGAAGCAAGAAAGGAGACGGGAATTCCCAAAGATTCTTGATTAAAAAACACACTGAGGTCGATAAGCTTGTTAAATATATATTATGTATTCACATACACAGAAGCCTCCCTTTTAATCTCGACGGCATGATAATGGCTTATTATAAATTTGGGTTCTTAACCAATCATGCTTTCTGAACTAATGATTCAACCAATGTGCGACACTCTTTCGTAAGAACACATGGCTGGCTGGCTGTGTTTTACTCCAACCAACGCAAAAACATATCCACTGATCTAGACAATAAATATGGTTATTAAAAGTTGAACCGCATACCATAGCTTCAAAAGAGAAACAGAAACCGAGGAACTTACCTCCATTGCCCTTCTTTATCGCAATTTTTACAGAGTCCGGCCATCACTTTCTTCTTCAAGTCGGAGACAGAGAAACACTTGAAACTTGGATCAGAGTTATCTGAAGGCAGCAGCTTAACTCGCTCTCTTGAAAGCTGCTGAGAAGAACTATCAGAAGAAGAAATAGATCCCGAATCGTCGTTTGCCATTTTAAGGCTAGGAATGTAGTCTTGAAGCATATCAGCCACCTCCTTGAATCGCCTAAGATAGAGCAAAGATCTTGCTTTGAGTTCAAGAGCTACTTCTAGGCGAGGAGAGAGTGCAAGTGCCGCGTCTAGAAGCTTAAGAGCCGACGCAATCTCGCTCTGTTCTTGGCTTGCAATCAGGTTTCTTGCATCTTTAATGTACTTGTCCACAATCTGTATGATCACACGAAAGTTGATGCACTAGCTCATTAACTCTCACAGGAATATATATGTACGAAAAAGAAAAGCTCAAACCCATTCGAGAAAGAGATGAAATAAACCATAGGAAATGAAATATAAAGGCAAAACAGAGATCCTCTTCATCAAAGGAAGAAAGTTGTATATTTTACCTTCCGGTTGCTTAGCCACCAGTGCTTCTTGTCATTCATACTTGGACAAGGAGAAGTAGAAGCAGCCATGGTTGTTGTTTTTTTCTTGTTGAGGAAGAAGAAGAATCAACCATTAACCACTCCCTCTCTCCCTCTATCTCTATCTCTGTCTCCCCCAAAGCACATATATTTTTTCGGTTGTGAGATAAAAAGGAGAAGAAATATATATAGCAAGGGAATGGAATGGAAAGAGGGAAAACGGGAACAAAGTGGGGAGAGAGGGAGGGTTGATCTTTGGATTTAAAATCTTGTTTATGTTTAAGTGTGTTGTAAATATGGGAGAGAAACTAAAGCTGTGAGAGAGAGAGAGAGCGAGAGAGGCCTGGCCTTCAAAGAAAAGCAATAAATAAATAACTAAATAAATAAATTGCCAGCTCTGACCTCAGAGAAAGCTTTGATCCTTCAACTTCATAGCTGGCACCACTTCCTTTTATTCTCTCTCTCGTCACTATGGCTACGTGGCCTATTGCACTCTATACAATACCCTATAATTATTATTGTTTTTGTTTTTTTAGGAAACAGTTTTATTACAAACTTGGGGAGCGAATGTGAGCAAATGGAAATACGAGTGTAATGGTGTTTTTTTTTTTAAATTAATTACTTTATTAAAATTAATTTGTTTTTATATTTTAAATTATTTTAATGTATGGATTTTAAAAATAATTTTTTAAAATAAAAAATATTATTTTAATATATTTTAAAAAATAACTATAACTACACTCTCAAATAATTTTGTTAGAAAAAATAATGTTTTTTAAGTTTTTTTATTATAATGCTTTTTAAATCTTTTTCTATTTGAAGAAAATTTATTTATTATTATTATTATTATTATTAGTGTAGTGTAATAATTTTCTTTTCTTGACAAATAAATATTTAAATGAAAAAATTAAATATTTTATAAATTTAAATATTTATAGTGTTTTTAGTTTTTAAAAGTGTTGATATATAATAAATTTATTTATCTTTTACTTAAGTATGAGTTCCTTGATATCAAAACTCCATAATCTAAGAAAAGTGATCGATGATTTTTAGTGATTATTTTATTTTATTATGTCCTATAAAACAACAATGGTTCCATAGTGGTTTATTTTGTTTTGTTATATGATGTGGAACAACGATGACGAGAAGAAGTTTTAAAATATGATGTTTTTATATATGAAAGGATAATGAGGCACCTCTAGGAACTAATATATTGTTTTGTCTGCATAAATTGTTGTCATTTTTAATTCTAATGGTATTATCTGTTAGATAGATGTATATAAAAATATTATATTAAAGATTTATAATAAGATGATTTACATAAAAATATTATGAATCTAGAATGAGGTAGCTCACATGCAAAAAAAAAAAATGTTCTTAATAAAAAATAAATTTTTATTAAAAATTGAATTCAAAGATGTATTCTTTTCAACTTAGAAAGATTAATATAGAAGGTCTTTAGAAATATTTTTATTTTTTATGATATCTTTTTATTTAAAGGTAATTTTTATAATTCAATAATCATAAGGTTTTTTAATTTTTTTTTAAATATAAAATTTTATAATAGCTTTTTAGTTAGTGAATTTGAGAATATGTCTATAGTTATAATAGTTTTTTATTTTTGACGGTTTTGATATATAATAAATCTATTGATGAGTCGCTCTTCCCTATGTTATGGATACATCGGTTAGGGTTCATGATTGTCACCGGGCATAGACGGTCACCCATCACGGGTCCTCTGGTTCAACTACCGGGGACGAAAATATAAAGATAAGACGCCATCAAATTGTCCGAAAAGCAAGTGAAGATCGCGTAAGAAACTCCCCAGTTATTTCTCCGTGGTCACTTTCAATTTACCCATTTGCCCTCCTGCTTCAAAGTGAGCTCAGGGAATAAGTGCACTTTTTTTCTTCCCTTTTCTTTTTTGTTCAAAATATTCATTTTTACCTCCCAAAATGGAACACATAGCTGTAGCTCTTAGCAGTGTCTCCAGGGAGGGGTGACCATAATTGCAACCTAATGAACGTATTTCTTTCAAAAAAAAATTATTACAAAGAAAAGACTCGAACACAAGATCTCCCGACACGAGAAAGTCTCTTCCGCTGATTCATTCAACCAAGATGAAGCTTCCTGGTTCTTCCGATTTTTATTTAAGCTCGTGCTCTATGGCAACACACTACTTTGGTTCTGGTCACACGAGGCAGAGGGGGGCTAGAAGGAAGACAGGGGTGCGGTTGTAATTATCTAAAAAGAGGGAGGAGGAATTAGTAATAATGTTGCAGGGGCATATTTTATAGGGCGGGGGAAAGTGACCCTTCCCTCACAAGGCACAGGAATCATGCTTTTCTTTATGGGGTTTGCTTTGCTTTTTATCTCACTCAAATTGATTAATGTATGCACATGAATATGGATAGTAGCCAGATGGGTTTGTCTTAAAGGCTCCCCCTTTTTCCTTGGACCCCACCTCTAAAGGGCCAACAATCCCCCTTTCTGGAGGACAGTCCCTCCAATCTCGTACCACGTCATCTCCATTACATGGCCTGCATCCACGCGGCATACCTCGATGGCAGGTCCCACGTAACATGTGGACACCCTCGCTGTCCAGATCAGCCAGGTGCTGGACGCTGTCTTGCACTCTCCTTGCTATCGAGACCTCTATTATTGAAACTCAATCCAGTGGACAGCATAACATTATGGAATCATTGATGCAAAGTGTTTCGGATAATTTTTTTTTCAACTGTGTTCTTGTCAATCCTTTTTCAAGCAAAGCTTCAATTGCTTTAGAAACTACTCGATTCGACGTAATTATCTATTTGTTTTTATTTATCAAAAACATTTTAAAAAAAATTAAAATTTTTTATTTACTTCAAATTAATATATTTTTAGTATTTTTAAATTATTTTCATATAATTTTTTAAAAATGAAAAAATTATTAACATATCTTTTGATATAAAAAATTATTTATATAGAAACTGGAACTATATTTTCAAACAAGATAATAAACCTTTTATATAAAAAAATAAAAATATAATGTTTATATATTTTTATTAAATTTATTCCAAGAAAAAAACTCACTATAATTAAATCAATATCATTAAAAAACACACCTACCAACAGTTATAAAAATGTCATCCTTTATAGAACCACTCTCTGAAAAAAAAAAAAGATGACGCCAAGAGGAAAAAAAACATAACACAAGTAGGGTTAATGAGATATTATCAACAGAAAATATAAAGGGCGTTTCTTTTTCACCTTTGAGCTTGCTTTGGATGTAAAGTCATTTCACCTTGTTAATTGTGATAGAGTAATAATATTTTATTTTCAAAAAAGTTATAAAAGAATTATTCAACATATTAAAAAATAAAAACAAAAAATTCATTATTTATATATTTTTAATCTCTTAACTACTTCCCAAAATAATTGGGATATATACTTGTGAATTGAGGCATGATAGTATTTTTAAATAAATATAAAATAACAAAGAATAAATTTTTCAATCACATCAGCATATTAAAATAATTGTTAAAAAAATTATTTTATTATAAAAATTTTTGTCTAAACAATTTCTTTTATAAAACCAATTAAATCTTAATGTAAAACAGTAATTAAAAACGAGGAAGTAAAACCCTTAAAAATATAAAAATAGATAAAATTTCTATTCAATTCATCAAAAATACTTATAGCCATACAAGCTATCAGTTAAAAATCCTTACAAGAAGAAAAGTCTTCTCGAATAAGTAAACTAACCAATTTTCAAAACATAAGCCTGTTATTCCTCTCAAAAATCTCCGTTTTCTTTTTAATATAATTTCTTCATTTAAATTATTTTAAAAGCTTCCAAAAAAAATTTGATCACATTATAAAACTAAAATTTTAAAATATTTTAACTATTAAAAATGAAAATTTTCATTTAATTTTTTTTATTGCATCTATAAAAATATTTTCTCCAAATTAATATTTTAAGCTTTGAAATTTATCCAAACCTCAATTTTACTATATGACAATACTTGAAATAATAGATTCAATTAAATTCAATTTTTTTAAACTACAACAAAATCATTTTTAATACCACTATTCTACATGTATCATTCAAAACATTTTTTATCTTTCTAATTGGAAAAAATCCCTTCACCAAATAATTCAATTTCTAATTAGTTATCACATGTAAAACTGGATAATTTTATTACTTAGACTTATTTTTATTGGAATTATTGACAAGTATGGTTCAACACCTTTTTCCTCTTAAATTTCAATGGTAGTCTAGCTATTCTATTTTAATAATTCCATCAAGATTTCAAATTTATGTAATTAGTTTCTTTAATGATGGAATTGCTTTGGTTGTACTTATAAAATAATAAAACCTCACCATTTAGTTGAAAATAGTTACACTTACTTCAAACAAAATTTAAATCTTTACTTCAAACAAAATTTAAACCCTCAGGACTTAAAAAAAATTCTCACCATTTTTCTTTTTTGTTCTAAATTCTATCCCTTGAATTTGCTCTTGTTATTTTGAATATAATACCAAACATGAATATCTTCTCCTCATCAGGAGATACAAAGTAAAATGATGGGACTTTTTTATAGTAGAAATCAAAAATTTCAAACCTATTGTCATTGAATAGTTACAATAATATCAAAATGTTAAGATTATAAACTTAAACTGTTAATCTAAATTCCTACCACATTGATCTTATGCTTATACTCTTCTTACCTCATCATAATATGAAAAAGGATATTTTTAAATCATGAAGCAACTCTTCCAAAGCATTAGAGACAATGATTCCTCATCATTCTTAAGTTTTATAATTGGCCTAACAAATAATTGTTATGGTAACCTTCCTCTTGTAACAACTCATGTACAAAAATTATAAAGCAACCATTGTTTCTATAAAAAAAGTATTTTAAGAACAATAAAAAAAAATTAATCTATTTTATATTTTAGTCTAAATCCTTCAAACTATCAATCTAAATCTCTAAATTTTTCTTTTCTTATTAGTATAAGTGGTTAAAATAGTGAGTTGCCACCCCAACTTTTTAAAAAGTTAACCCCCTCGTTTATATTAATAACAAATAACTTTTGATAATAATTGACAAATAATTTTTTTAACTTTGAAAAAAAAAATTATTTACTTTACAAAATTTTCAAAAATGATAGCCTTGTTATACTTTATACAAGGAGACTCCCCTTAGCTTTCAAAGGCAAAACTACATTGAAAGAATTTCTTAACGAAAAAACATCAAATACTTATCCTTTTATTATATACTCATATATATATATATATATATATATGTCACCACAAAACAATGAAAATGCATAGAAGGTGATAATTGCTGAGAAAAAATAAAGAGCTCGTCAAGAGGAGAGGAAGGGATCGAGGTGTTTGGAATGTACTACACTCATGTAAGAAAGTGTTTGTCTACGTTGTTGCATCTGTGTTTTTCTTAAAACATAGATGCAACAACGTTTAATAACAAAAAAATATAAAATATTATTCATGGATCCTACTCAATTTCATGTTTGAAATGTTGAAAAATAAAAGTAGGTTTTACGTGATTCTTACCATGCAGCATCCCTCTACAGTGTTCACTTTAGTAAATAGTGCGAGTGCACTGTTCACTTTAGTGAATAGTATTTATTTTTAAATTGTTTTTTAAAAATCAGTATCTCTATATTGTTCACTTTAATAAATAGTGTGGAGGGATACTGATTTTTTGAATAGTTTTTTTAGAAAAATTAGTTAACATTTTTCTTTTTCAAAAAATAATATATTTTTTTAAATTAGTTTAAAGTGAATTAAATTTATTTGTATTGTAATTTCAATTTTATTTTTGATATTATTTTATTTAATTTTATTACACGTTCAAAAAATCATGAAAACTGTAGTTTTTGTCAGATAAATTTTATATGTAATAAAATTATAGATAGTTTAATGAAACAATAATTTTTTATATATATAAAGTATGATTTATTTCATGATATAATAGAAATAGTTAAATTTATAATATTTAAATTAAAAATCATAAATATTAATATATATTTTTTAAAATTATTTTATAACCTCAATTTCAAAAGCATTTTTAACCAAATATATTAAATTTCTTTTTGTTTAATCTCAATTTCAACTATAATTTTAACCAAATACCTATTTTTTCAAAACCAACTTCAACTAAAAATATTTTTTATAAAATAATTTTTTTCAAATTATAACAGTAACCTCAATACCAAACACTCCCAGTGTTATTATGCTATTATAATTTAAAATTAAGTACTACTTATGGGTAATCAAATAATTCGACATGCTTTTATACATAGTTTTGAACTATTTTTGTTCTTTTAAAATAGTGTCCTCCAATTTTATATATAGATTGTTTCACTCAACTAACATTTTTGCGCTGGCCAGCAAATTTCACCCTACCCGCGACAAAGCGCGGGCGACAAAGTAATCGATCTAATCTAAACCAGCAGCCGGGAATGAGATGCTATATATTCTCCTCTCGTAGCATTGAGGTCCAACCTACGTTACTTGGGTTGTTGCTGCTGTTCCCACAGGTCTGGGACCACTGGACCAACGTAATGTTGGGGTCTGCAAGGGTTGTTTTCTTCCATTAACGCAGGAGCAGCTCTTATACAGCTAAGGACTCCAGGTTGTAGAACTTGGGGCCCCTTATTCTGATGAAGACGAGCAATAATATTCTAGGTAAAGATGATCAATAGATAAAAACAGAAGAAAATTACGCACATCGCTCAACTTGCAGGGTCCAGTTAACTTTTTTTATTTGAGAAACCTTTGTGAACAAAACGTTGAATGATCATTAATTCTCACTTATTCACTTGCATGTCTTGGGTTTGCGTGTGTCCCTTAACCTATCTTAATGAATGCTCCCTCTTCACGTATATGTATATCATCAACATCCAACACGACCAGTTATCCATTTTAATTAGTGCGCATCTTCTTCCAGTTGTTTTTCTTCTTCGATCTTCATTGTTTTTTCTATCCTATAGCTAGGGCAGGTCTCTTCTGAAGAACGGAGCCTACACTTGTTTTTATTCTGAATGAAAATGGGCCAAGAACAACTAAAATTGACGAGACTGGTTGTCCACCTACAAATTTCAATTTGAAGGGCATTGGTATATCACGTGAAGAGCAGATCATGCGCCCAATATGAGAACACATGCAGTGTCTCCACCATTATTAAAAATGGAATCGACCATAGTTACATTATATAAGGACGTACATAGGGCATTGAACCTCCCTATATTATCCCTTACAGCATGAGAAAACAGGTTTATTCGACCACGATAAGTATGGTAGGTGCTGCTTTCTTCAACACATTCCTTCGAAGCCACCACACCCACAAACACATACGTGGTCATTCCTGGTAAGTGACATAGAATATTAATATTTTAATGACAGATGGAAGAAACAGTACTTATCAACAATAAATAAATAAATAGTTTTATATTTATATCTACTTTCGTCTTAATTATACCTGAGACGTTTGATTTGAAAGCAATTTCGCCGTGCATGCCCCTTGATCACTAGGTTTATATATGTACATGCGTTTATTTTCCTGTCCTCACCCCTAGCCAAGGGGAATTCTGCAAGATTCTTCAAGCATTGATTGGAGATGCCCATCATGATTATGTTTTGGTTTGGACCACACGTATTAAGCTAATCATAAATGTAAGAACCAGATTTTGGCAGAGTTTTTATGAGATTAATTAGTCAATAAATCTACAGGTTAGTTGTTGATATCAAGGTTTTAAATTTTGTTTCACACCAAGTCTTCATAATTAACACCCGACCTCATTTCTTGTCCTGTTATTTTTATTTCTAAACCTTGGATGAATAATCCTGCAGGGTCTTGATTTCAAATTAATTGGGCTCACAGCTGTGACAATCATGGAAATAATTCGGCAGAGCTCTGGCATCCTGTCAGCAGGTACGTAGCATTATATATGCACCAGAATATATAGCTTATGCTTGCAACAAGGTCCTTATTAAAAGGGTAGGGGAATCAGCATCATCATGGGGTTCTCTCTTGTGCCAATCTTAGTCGATATATATAAACTAATAATGATCTATTAGTTGATCGATCGGGGGAGACGCTCCCATTCTCTAAGACATGTTTACATACAAGGAAGCAAGAAAGGAGACGGGAATTCCCAAAGATTCTTGATTAAAGAACACACTGAGGTCGATAAGCTTGTTAAATATATATATTCACATACACAGAAGCCTCATGATAATGGCTTATTATAAATTTGGGTTCTTAACCAATCATGCTTTCTGAACTAATGATTCAACCAATGTGCGACCCTCTTTCCAAAAGTTTGTAAATATGCTCATCCCTGCACAGCACAGATAAAAGCTCACAGGGATGCACGTGTCTTTCGATGGAATTTCACGTGGGAGATGGTGACCCATGTGATGAAGCTTTGTGATCACGCCCGCGCCGAGGTTCATCGGTTTAAGCCTTAAAATGGCCAGCAAAGGCAGCTTAATTCGGGGGGTTCGTGCTTCATCTTTGCTCAAAAGTTGCAAGCAATGCACGGAATTGTAGATTTACAGGAGCACGTATTGGCTCATTTCCTCTAGAGTGCTGAAGGATGACGATTTGCTCATATAAACAAGAAGGGTCATCCAATAGTTGCGATTCATAATCGTTCAATGAATCTTTAAGTTTCACTCATCACCATCCATTTAATGGATTCCGATTTTTAACCTACTTTTAAACTTTGAACATGAATTATTTGTATATTAAACACATATGCGCTGGTATAAAGAATCAATCCTGCCCCCAAATTAATACCAAGGGACTGTTTAGCCATAGCTACCATTCAAGCACTAACAAACAAATAAAAAACTTCAAATTATGTTCTGGCCTAATGTGATTGTCATCTTAAGCATCTATAGTAAATGCAGTCATATTCTCTGCCATTTATTTTTCTAATAATTTAACTCCTGAAGAATATTCAACCGTTTTGTGGAAAACGAAATGAGATCCAATCTTTATCCATCTAGGATTTTTCTTTTTGAATAATTTTTATAGCCAGGCTGAACATCATTGTGATTTTAATTTTTTTTTATCTATTTTTCCATGTGATGTTTGTTAGTTTCTCAATGTCTTAGATTTGTACGAGCTGTTGATGTTTTTTTTTTTTATTATTATTGCTAGATTCATTCGATTGAATGTTTTATCTATCTCTTATTAGAAAATGTTATTTTCTTTTCCTTTATATGGGTGCGCGGTCAAAAATGCTGTCTAAAATTTAATTTAATTTAATTCTTTTATTTAAAACTAGATTTTTTATGTATTTTAAATTATTTTAATATAATATTATTAATTAATTATTTGAGGATAATATGGTTTTTCACGAGGTTTCATTAATCATCAGCATATTTATAGGGGTAGATTTTTATTTTTTTTTTACAATTATGATGCACAACAAATTTATCATTGGAGTTAAAATTCTTAAAATTGATGTCAAGTGTTTTTAATCTTTCTATTTTTATAAGCACTGTAGAATAACATAAATGATCTTAAAAAAATTTTGTTTTCTCTTTACATACATCGATATCATCATCTTTTCATTCATGTTTTTTGTTGTAGTTATTAAATTAATAGAGGGTAATTTTATAATTTTAGAAAAATAAATTTTATTAAACAAGTTATTGCACGTGCCAACATATAAGCTGTGTATGTAAAGTTGTGTAGTAACTAAACACTGCTCTCTATAGTAAATTTTAAATCATCTTGGTGTTTTCACAATGATGTGATTGTGCATGGGGTCAAAGGCTATCTAATTTGGTATCGACAGTGATGAGATGATGCATGCGGTCAAAGGCTATATAGTTTGGTATCCACAATGATGAGATGATGCATGCGGTCAAAAGCTATTTAGTTTGGTATCGATAACCTTTTTTTTTTTCTCTCTCTTCTTTTTAATTTATGTGTTAACCCCTTTAAAATTATCAATTAGTCTTTCAATTTGTTATTCCTTTAAATTTGATTCATGTTCTTTTGATTACTATCTGTTTTATTTAAAATAATTTATAAAATCAAAATGTTTTTTCAGTTTCATCATTCTTTAATTTTTTTCATCTTTAAAATTTGATTTCCAATTATTTGATTGCTATTTTTTTTATTTGATATAATTTTTAAAATTGATTTTTGTTTACAATTTAATCATCCTTAAGTTTTTTTTCCTACCATATTTGATCCTTATTTTTTTATTGTTATTTTTTTCACTCTTGTAATTTTTTTAATTTGATTTTTTTTTTCATTTAATCCTTCAACATTAAATTAGTTAGGAATTGAACTTCTTAATTGAACCTGAATCTAGGATCTCACAAGTTACGAGTTTTAGAGACTGACTTAGGTTTAAGAGATTTGTTCGGATTTAATCCCCTTTTTTTTAAGGTCCTTTTTTTTTCACTTTTTAGATTTTAGTATTTATTCAATTGAAGATTAGACCTTGTTATTTTTAGTTATTTGCTTTCTATATAATTTTTAATTGATTTTAAAAATAAACTGGATTATCTCGGTTCATTTTATTTGTCGCGCTTTGTTGAATTTACTTTGATGAATTTTTTAAATTATTTTTTTTTATGATTTTATCTTTTAATATTAGATTGGTTGAGAATTATTTTTCTTTCTCATTTTCATCTTTCAAGGATGGAGTTTTTTTATATTGAAGTTCATGATTATTTTGAATTTCCTTTCTATTTGTTTACACCGGTCTCATCACTTAGACCTTGAGCTTGGCGGGTTAGCCTGAATTGACTTTAGTTTTTGTTTAGAGTTTTTTTTTTAATTTAATATTTGTTGTGTTCAATCTTTTGATTTTTCTAGTTACATGTTTAATTATCGATAATGATTTTATTTATTTATTTATTGCCACATGTGATTTTTAATCTATTTAATTAGATACATGCATAAACCTTTTGATTTATATTTAATATTGTTATAAACAAATACGTTGAAAAATTAAATTTACATGTTCATTTTTTATTAAAAAAATATCAACTCATGACAAAATACTTGTCAAAATAGCTAGTGTACCACTATTTTACATAAAAAAAAAACATTAATTTATTTGTCATGACAGTGCATATTAACCGTCCAAATCATGAGCATCTTCCAATAAATCTTCTATGAATCTATTAGAATAATATTCTAGCATTTGCGGGTTTCTTATGCTGAAACCTTTATGACACCAAAAAAATCCTGAACGGTACAGTGGGAGTACAGTTTAATTATCATAACGGCATGCTTAATTCGAAGAATCACAAGTTAAAGTATATTAATAAAATATCTATCAATTAAAAGGAAAGAATAAAAGTGGTGAAATCACCTTGAGATTCATTCTTTCCATTTGCTTTTTAAAAATAATTTCTATTTTAAAATATATTTTTTTATTTTTTATTTTTAATATCAATACATTAAAATAATTAAAAAACACTTAAAAAAATCCGAAAACACTTTTAAAAACAATGTAAAACATTAAATATACATATTATGCTGATTCGGATATTTAATTGAATTTAATTTCCAAAGTGCTTCCAAATTGATGCATGCATCCAAGTGTTAAACCGTCTCATTTACTTAAAAAAAGGCATCTACAATGAATCACCACCTTTTATATATATTCAAGTATTGTTCCCTCTTCCCACCCTTCCCAAAATCAGGACATGTTACACTGTGGAAGAATATGTACGCCTACTTATATTAAATATAAATTAAATCTCCTCCAGTAATAATAATAGTACTCAACTTACTTATATTAAATATAAATTAAATCTCCTCAAGTAATAATAAAACTTACTTTTTTTTTTTTTATTAACGTAGGTGTCTGGGCCAGCTTGCACGCACCACGACTAATCTCACGGGTCTTGAAGTTAACGATCATATAAGTCTCCAGTGACTATCATATGAGCAATCAAGGATTCTAACCTGAGACCATAAAGAGAACAAACTCTTTAATCCCAAACTCTTATCATTTGACCACCACCTAAATCGTTCAGCACTCAACTTAGTTACACGTATCTCCGTTAGTAATAATCTTAGCTACATCTAAAGTACCATTTTAGAGAATTGATGCTATTTTTCACTTTTGGATAATGCCACCAGCTAGAAAACAAGAATCCTAATCATTTAAAAGATCGAAACCCATTATATTATTCCAGTGAACAATACCTCTTGAATGGTCACAAATCGTCACCTTCCATCATATCTGATATATTTACTAGCAAGTGATAAAAATTCAAATACATCAAGCAGGCAATTAGTGGTAATAACTTCACATCAAGAGATTAATTTTTTTTAATTATATATTTGTATCTTGTTGTATTAATAGATATTAAAAATTTATCTAGTCATTAATTTTAAAATTTATAAAAATTAATCGTGTATATAAATTGACCTGAATATTTTATATAAAAAATGATAAAAATTAAAATGAAATGATTTTTTTTTTAAATCAATTTTAAAGGAGTTGAAAGCATGTCATGGAATAATCACCCTGAAGGAGTTGAAAACTTCAACGAAGTTAAAGAGCTTTCACCAGCCCGCTCGTGATGCGCAAAGTCAAGCCTCCTTGGTTTTGTCCGGAGCCAACTCTGAAATCTGAGCTGTTGTCGAAACTTTTGCGCCGGGCCGGCATGGGCACTCGATGGTAGCATTATTCAACCTCTTTGGTCAATATTGATGTCAGGATCATAAAATGTCAACTTAATTGTTGTCGTTTGGCATGCCAACTTATATTTTTTTTGTGGTGCAGGAAAATTTAAGATGAAATTACTTGTTAAATTTGCTTAGAGTTGACTTTCGCTCGAAAGAAGAAAGAAAAAAGAAACCCATTGTACCATTTCATCAAATGCAATTAGTACCAGTGCTCACCAACAAAGTGAAACAGAAGAAAAGGAAGCTCTTGCAATTATCGAAACTCGAAAGAATGTGGGAAAGGTGTCCATGGTGCTTCGGCTACTCAGGGGCTCCCTGGGCGCGCTCTAGGAGTTTTAAGAATCTTCTCGAGCCATCCCCACAGGCAGCCTTTGTTAAAGCTTTCTCCTTGTACAAGTGTAATCAGATTAAAGTGAAAAAACAAATTAAAGGAAAAGAAAATTCTTTCCAGATAGTTCACTCCACCCTGTTCATTCTCTTCACTTGGCTAAAAAAAAACCTCTACCTAGGCCTATCAATGGCGTAGCACTTGACTTGAAATGGAGAAACTTGGAGCAAACTTCCAATGAAAGCAAAAGATCACATGCAGATTGATATATTCTATGCTACACGGTTCTCTATTTGCAGATAATGCTAGGCATCTTTCTTTCTATATATGGAATATCAAAGCCTAATCATTTTCCCCCCATACAATTACAACTTACAAGAGATGATATCATGATACGCCAGAATGCTTCATGCCACGAGTAGGAGATGAGTCAAACGAACATGTGGATATATAGTACTTGAAAATGGTGTCCTAGGGTATGGTCACGGAACGGAGGATGATGCTAGGCTTTAGAAATTGTATCCTCATATCCCCACCTCTCGTCTTTTCTTTTTCAAACATATTAAAATAATTTTTTTTTTAATTTATTTTAATATCAAAATGATTCAAAAAATCCTAATAAAAAATTATAAATTCTCTAAAAAAATATAGTGATACGGCAAAAACAGACGCTTACTTGCAGAAAGGCTAGCAATCATAAGATTTCATCCCGTGTATACATGTCAAAGTCAGTGCCATACTGCTTCATGATTTTTTTTTATCTTCATGGTTTTTGCACATGCTAGGCTCACTCATTAGATTGTGGGAGCTGGGTCATTGTGTGAACAAGACAGAGGCCAAACAATGCACATGGGACATGGATGTAATGCCAAGGTAAGAGCCGAGCTAGGATGTATCAGCTTGGGCTGTAGTTTGTAATTGCCTCCTAAACGGTTTATCGAGATTTTGATTTGGATAGTTTGATGTTATGATATTAAAAATAATTTTAAAAATAAAATAAAATATTATTTTTATGGCGGGTCACTTTTACCTATTTTGGAAATGTTAATTAATAATTGCAAATGCTGAAATTTTCCCGCGAGCACCCAAAATCAAAACTTGGTTGAGCTATTGATGTACAGCTCATGTGAGATGAGACTAATGCACAGCTCATGTTCTTCAACAAGCAGAAATTATTGTCGTAGATTGCTTTTCAGTACAGTTTTTACGCGGGATTAATTTGTTTTTTTATACATGAGCAATGTTTTCTATATTGTAATTCTAGTTACAGAAACAGCATGTGATGCTGGCAAGTGATCTCCCCCTACCAGTCTACCTTGAATTAGCGACTGCTAACTGGGTCCAAGAACCTGCAAGATTCTTAATTGCCAGGCACGGAATGGTGATTTTATGGGGACCAAGAGGTCCATGACAGCCATAAGCAGCTCAACAGATATTGACTAGAATGGGGATTTACGAATATCGTGTGGCTCATCCCAACACTAGCACATATATCAAACTGTATTAGCTGTAGCCTGTATGGTCATATGAAAATGGTCTGTCCCCTGGCTCGAACGTGTTCCGGGTCCTCCCTGTGGATTAGCTCTTGCCACAGATAGTCCTGTGCGTGTCAGGTCAGAAGTAGCTTGCCTGTTCCAAAAGGATCATAAAATACTAACTGGTTGCTGGTCTTTAGCGAAGGGGAAAGGAGAAAATCAAAGAAATTACTCCGTCATGTTGCCGGGAATAAAAAATGTCATTCACCAGACTATGTTGAAGAAATGACCGTGAGGCCCAAGGAGCCTCCCGATCCATAGATATAAGTTTTCAGTTACAAGACGCCATGGGCTCGCAAGATCAAAAGATGGGCTCTGAAGACCTATAAAATCGATTCAAATCCTAGCTGCTTGCCCCCGAAGGTTGTTTAGGATTAGAATGAACTATACTTGCGGCCTGCGGAGGTTATTTTTCGACGTAAAAAAAATGTTTTTTTTTTATATATAAAATATGAAATTCGGGTAATATATATATATATATATATATGATAAATAAAATGAAAAAATTAATAACAAAAAAAAACTTGATTTGAGCCCATGTGGAGTAAATAAGGGCAAAACTGCAATTAAAAAAAATTCAAAAAAATAACAAAAAAATTCTAGCTAAACTAGGTTAACTTACAAGTTTCATGACTATGGATATAAGATTCATATAATCTTATAAAAATATTACTTGAAAGGAAAGGAAAAAAAAAGGCATAAAGACTAATTTCTAATATATCAAATGTTGAATGATCATATTAAAATAAATAAACTTAGAAAATAATAATAAAAAGTTAATTACCGTTATCATTGAAACAATGACTCTAGTCATAAATTTGAGACTAATCTCATAAAAGATAAATAGTAAAAAATAATTAAGCAAAAATCTTAAAAAAGGGTGAGAAATAATAAAAAAAACATCATCTAAAAAAAAAATAAACTCAAGCAAACATTCTAAACTTGGTCTAATTTATGAAACTCGCAATTCTTGAAATCCTGAATCCTAGTTTAATTAAGAAGCTTAATTTCTAACCAATTTAATTTTAAATGAAAAAATTATGAAAAAATATCAATTTTAAAAACTTGCAAAAGAAAAAAAATAGCAATAAAAAGAATGAGGACTAAATTTCATATAAAAACACACATAAAGGATGAAATTAAAAAAAATCTAAAAGAATGACTCCAAACAAAATAAATAGCAATAAAAAGAATGAAGATCATATTTAAAAGATTAAAAGTTGTAAAGGATGAAATTGAAAAACAATTATAATTTCATGATGTAAGGATGTTTTAGATTTTGTTTTTTAAAATGTTACTCAGGATATAGACCCGACTGAGAAAAAAAAGCTAATATATTGATAAACCAAAAAAAAAAAGACTACCAGAAATGATAAAAAAATATTAATTTAAAGAATTAACAAAAAACCTAATAAAAATGATATAAAAGATATAGGAAACAAAGTCATTTTCATGACCAACAAGAAATTCTAAAGAAAGCAAGCTAAAAAGAAATGGAACATAGTCTCCAATTGAATAAATATTAAATGATGAAACAAGACAAAAAAAACTATCTTAGATGAAGGGAAAAAAATCAAGCAAATCAGAGCAAACATCCTAACTTCGCTCAAATCTTCAAAACTCTCAATCGATGAAATTCTAGATGCTGGTCTAATTTAGAAGTTTTTTATAAATCACTTTAAAAATATCACTTTAAAAAACTTGATAAAGCAAAAAAATTAACAATAAAAAAAATAAAGATTAAATTTGATAGGCAAAAAAAATTCAAAAGAGAGTTTGTATAACAAAATATATTTAAAAAATAATTTAAAACAAAATAAATAATAATAAAAAAAATAAAATTAAATTTTAAAGATTAAAAAAAATAAAGGTTGATAAAATTAAAAGAGTGCGCTAATTTTATAAATTATTCAAGATAAAAAAAATTATAAAAATTAACCAAATCTAAAGAACAAAAAAGAAGAAGGTTATTTTGGAGATTTTAAGGATATGGAGCGAAAATCTAAATGGGAAGAGAAATACAGTTTTTTAGCTATCCAATAAAGTTTTTTTAAAAAAATATAATGAAGGGTTGTTAAATTTTTTTTTATTAATATAATAAAAAAGGCTATGATTATATATATAAACATGCTAAACATGTGCAAACTTTCTTTTACACATATATAAAAAGTTGATTTATTTTTTTAAAAAAAATATATAAATGACACACCGTATATTATTATAGATTTAAATGAGTAAAAATTTATTAAAAAATCATAACAAGGATTTTTTTATTTAAAAAAATATTTTTTTTACTTGTTTTGATTGAAAAATATTGAAAAGCATAATAGATAACAAGATAAATCCATTTGTAGTCTTTAACAATCCAAATTAATGAAAAAACCCAAATCCAACTTGAATTTCAAAAACTTCCCTAACAAATTCATTCTCTCAAGTAAAAGGTTAAACCCGAAAAGCATAATAGATAACAAGATAAATCCATTTGTAGTCTTTAACAATCCAAATTAATGAAAAAACTCAAATCCAACTTGAATTTCAAAAACTTCCCTAACAAATTCATTCTCTCAAGTAAAAGGTTAAGCCCGAAACACATCCAAGTAGAATTTGTTTAATCAAATGAAATTTATTTATGCTAAGATTAATTATTTTTAACTTTGGAATTGACATCAATAATAATTTTTTTTTTTAAATTAGAATCTAACAGCTCTCTCTTCTCTTTCAAATAAAAGGAAAAATATAAAGAAAATAAAGTTTTGAATCAAAAATAAATTTTTAGAAATCAAAGGGGTTGTAAATGTATCAATTAGAATGTACAAGGACTAAAGTTTACTTTTCACATCAAATTTGAAATTGCCACCTAGTTTCTCTATCCTTTTCACTTTGATTCTCCATCTTTCAATATTATCCATCCTTAATAAATTAGACCTAATTACCCATTGATTTGGCCACTAAAGGCTCAAATAGGAAAGAAAAAAAGTTTGATAACCAAAATAAAAAAATAAAATTACCAACGAAATCCACAATAATTTGTTAGCATATGCACATTGATTTTTGCATGGAGAAACTGCTATCTCTTTTAGTTTTTTTTTTTTAGTTTTTTCTATAATTACATGTTTCTTAATTTGGTTGATTTAACAACAGACAACCTTGCCAACAAAAAACCACAAACAAGCTTATAAAAGAAATGATAACAACAAACCAGGCATGGATGTGTTTTTCTTTGAGTTTTTTATATTTTTGCTAGATAATTTTTATGGGACAATGGGGTCATAATCCTTGAAAAAAAGGGTGAACTTTGATTGTCTCGTAATAACATCACATTATTTGTACAAGACATTACATGGTTCAATTTTCTAGATTAAATTTTAATAAAAACTAAACTAAACTGGATTAAGATATAATTAGATAACAATTATAGCATGATAAACCTAGTTAACTTGATTGGATGACCTCATTTTAGGTTTTTATAAATAAAAATTTAGATTAGTCTAAATTAACTTGATTTATCCACCATTCAAATCATAAAATAAATTTTAATATGGGGTTGGGTTTCAAATCTTATACTCAAATCAAGAATAATAATTTGCATAATTGTGAATATGGAGTTTATAATAAGTTTCGACATCTGAATTAGAGAAAAGATAGCAGTTAGAGTGCTGTAAGAAGTTGAAGAAAGAAAGTTTATAATCTCTTTTACTATTTTCAATAATAAAGAGGCAGAAAAGAAAGGAAAAGAAAGACATGTTATGTTTCACAACTTAAATTCTTCATTTCTTTCTGAAAATCCCATTATAATTGTCCTTTAATATGGACTATCATCAACGAATAACAAGAATTTATCAAAAAATTAATTTATACTCTGAGAGACGAGTTCTTTTTATCCCGACTCCGTGACTTTGGTGGAGAAGATTATGCTACTGCTGCTTGATTACTTGAGACATTTCAATAGCCGGACGTCATGCCACGAGAGATTTTAAGACTTGATCACACCTAGAATTGAGGCTTGAAGTGACACCGAGTGCTTCACGTCACCAATATGGAGACTATGGGCTCCCATTGGAATTCTTCGAATTCCAGATCTGTCCACAACACTCAAGAATTTGCAAACATGAACGTTAATTCCCACTCTTCGCTGAGTCCCTGCTGTAACATGAACTTTTTCGAAGGCCACTAATTGTTTGAGAGGAGCCCAATGCCCTGCTGGTGGTTTAGAGTAGACGAGCAATGTGTGAGTTCCATCCATGGAGCCAGTGTTTTTCACATCTACTTGCACTCCAAACGACAGCCTATTACATCTAGCATGTGTAACTCTGATTGCCTTTCCTGAAATGGTTGCATTTCTGGAGGCCTGGCGGTGTCCATCAAGGGGTACAGAAACCATTGTTGGTGCACTTGCTATGGTATGAACAAAATTTGTGTAGCTTATTCCGTGACCAAATGGGTACACCACTTTACCTTTATAGAATCTATAGGTTCTTCCAGGATAGCCATTTGATGTGCTTGGTCGCATGGCCATGTTTGTCATAGGCAAATTTGTGACATAATCTTGTGGGTACCATGTCATGGGTAGCTTGCCTCCTGCAAGACAAAAATAAAGAGTCGTTATTCTCTTTTACATTCCTGATGAAGTGAGCCTAATAAGACACTCGGACAAGCACTACTAAAACCAAACCTGGGTTAGTAGTTCCAAACAAGACATCAGAAATGGCTGCTCCTCCAGCTTGGCCAGGATAACCAGCCCATACGATGCCTCCAATTTTTGGATCATTCTCAGCGAAAGACACATCAATAGGTCCCCCAGACATCAAGACCAATATGGTTGGGCCCTTCGATGCTGCGGCAACCTTGGATATAAGCTCTTGTTGGCGTCCAGGTAGAAGAAGATCAGTCCTATCTCTGGATTCTGCCTCAATAGACTGGTCAAGCCCCATTACTAGAACCGTTGCATCCGCTTGACGTGCTGCGTCCATTGCTGCGCCAAATTGCTGGTCACTAACACAAGCAACATCTGCACAACCTTGCTGGTATATTGTCTTGGCGTATCTCGCTATCCCTTGTAGGGGTGTTGTGTATCCACAGGCCACACCTAGTAATCGACCATGAGTAAAATTGTTAATGATCAATATCTATAGATAGTTCAAGTAGCCAAGCTCTATAACACTCACCGGCATAATTGCCGATCATCGTAACAGTGACATTTGAATTTGGCCCAATGATGGCAACGGATTGATGATGGCGGGTAGATAAAGGCAATGGAGGACCTTGATTCTTGAGAAGTACAATGCCTTGTCTTGCCGCTTCAAGGGCAAGCTCTTGGTGAGCAGGCGTGCACACATCTTTTGGGCCTAGATTCCCATATGGCTTTGATGATGGCTCACCATCAAACATCCCTAGCCTCATCTGGACTGTCAGTGTGTTAAGTAATGCATTATTTATTTCTGCCTCATTTAGCAAGCCCTTTTTCACAGCATCCTCGGTGTGTTGAACTAGGAATGGTCCGCAGTCCAAATCTAAACCTGCAACATATTTAAATTAATTTGTTAGCGTAATCTTTATCAGAACGTCGGTAGTTTTGCCATCTAATATTTTCATCCAACCCCATTTAACAGAGGTTAATTAGTAGCTCCAGCACATATATTTTCTTCGACAAAAGGTGATGTAGGAATAAAGGCTACTGGCCTGCTTTAATAGCATCAGCAGCTGCTTCTTCTGGGGTTGTAGTATAGTGTTGCTGACTATAATAAACCCCAACTGAGTCGCAGTCTGAAACAATGTACCTGTGGTGATAATCCCAGACAGCATCGAAAGGGTTAATTATATATTACATGATCATGTTATATATATACAATCATCAACATATATATAAAACCTGGATGGCGTTAATTTGGATTTGATCATACCCATCAAGTTTCCACCGACCACGTACAGTTTTCTTCAGCAGCTTTGGGTCAGCACAAGTGGGGATCCCATTCACTTGATTGTAAGAGCACATAACACTTGCCACCTTGCCTTCTTTCACACACATCCTGAATGGTACATCAAATGTATCCTCCATGTCCTGCTTGCTTACCTGTTAATTAACCCCCACACGTGAGATGAAGGCAGGCAGCACATAGCACTTGAGCAGCCATGAGGATTACTAGTAATTTGGTGGATTTTCATCCATGTTATGTCTGGCTTAGGTAGGAGAAAGTTGTGCACAGACCAAAGCAATGATCAGGATGACACCATGATGATACGTATGGGCATAAGCAAAGACAGACTGAAAAGTGGGATTAACTTCTCTTGCAGCTGCCTTGATCGACTTCTTCGATTTTGTCATAAGCGATAATATTTAATTATTCTTTTGTGAAAAGTAAAAATAAAAAGTTAAACTCCATTTTCCGCTCTTCAAGGTATATATTATTCAACCTCGAGATTATATTATCTACATCATGTTATATATAATTAAGCGTTAAGCTACATATTGAGAGCTTAATATAGAATCTCAAACTGAATAAATTATATATGGACCACCCTCATATTCCATAATGTCCAAAAGTAGACCACCACACAAGGGGGAGCCTCACCTCTATGTTATTGCTAGAGTTACCAAAAACACAATACCTAAAGTCAACAAAATGGACGGTCAATCGTATAGTTCCCATGATGCAGAGCAGCAGCACATATATAGATTAAACATTTGTTAAATTAAAATGTACCTGGGCGTTGAAGTGGAACCGATCAACCCCATTCCAGTTATCGAGGTCATAGGCGGTGAAGTGCTTGCAACAAGCAGCCACCTTCAGCCGGTCGCCGTCATTCCCCTGTAAACCTCTAACATAACTTGCAGCATATTTACCAACTACTACTGGGTCCTCACCGGGAGTCTCCTGTCCACGACCCCATCTTGGGTCTCTAAATATGTTCACGTTCGGGCTCCAAAACGTGAGCCCGGCCACCCCTCCATTGAACATTGCTCTTGCTTCATCTGACACAACCTGCACAGTACACAGGATTGGTTTTATTTTAGATAATTTTATTTTATTTAGTTTTAATTCTAGCACCACTACCGTCTGTGTTGAGAGAGAGAAAAAAATAGAAATAGAAATAAAAAAAAATAAAAAAGAAGCAACTTGCCCGACATTATATTAAGGTAAAATTAAATTCTTATCCCTTTTCCTATACCGTTTTGATTAGCCCTGCAATTAAAGTAAAATTAAGGTCCCATTTGGCGTAAAAAAGACATGGATATATTCGCTTTCTAGCAGCCCCATCCACACTTGGCAAAGAAATGACTCTACAAATTATGATAATTTAGATTAATATTTTCTAATTAATTAAAGTAAGAGCATTTCCGTTACCACTTTCTTTTGTAAAGACAGTAATATTTGGTATCTTTGTTTTATCTCTTTAATGTGTCGTAGCAAGCAAGCATGTCATAAAAAGAGAGGTCGTCACATCATCGAATTTATATGTATCTCTTTAATTTTATTTTTTAAGATCTCTTAACTTGAAATGCTGTGCACTGGATGTTGTAACTAGCAGTAATTTTAAACTATTGCATTCATATAATCACTGACTTTAATTTATATTAATTGAAATGCATAAAAAATTTATTAATGTCTGAATTTTAAATAATTAGTACATACTAGCAACAGCTGCAACCACTATGTCTTCATTGTGAACACAGTCATGATATGACAGTCATGATATGAAGGGGAGGTTTAAGATTGAGTTTTAAATGATATTTTTAAAAATTTTGTATTTTTTTAATATATAACAAAATATTATTTTAATATATTTTTAAATAAAAAATACTTTAAAAATACCTCGGGATTGTGATAACATAACTCACACTTGAGATTTAATTTCCTCTCCTGAGTGTTACTGTATCAATAGTTACTTTTTTTCTTTCTTGGTATCAATTATCACATATTAATGTTATGGTTATTGACAATGACACTCATTCATAGAGTAATTATAAGCTTTGTAGAGTGACATTGGCTCATGTAGGAGGCGTCCCTACATTTTTTGTATGAGCCACCATGCAAATTGGGTTCGAACTGCCACTTTTCATGCATGGTCACAGAGCCGGGTGAGGTTTGCATGCTAAAGGGCTGCCCTCCATACTGACTGTTCTATCCAGCTCACATGTACAAACTTAAGGACGCCATTACAGAAAGAAAACAAAAGGTTCTCCAACTGATACAATTCTTGTTAATTGTTATGACTTGAATTAATCCATTAACTTTTACAGAGTAGTCTAATTATTATTTAATAAAAATCAAGGTTATGAAATCTCACCTGACCAATGGCCTCCCACAAAGTTGCATTGAAAGAAGCAGATGTGGTGATCACTTGAGGGAAGCTAGTGGCCCCAGGAAAGACCCCACCAAACTGGGTCCCTGGACCCACATTGGAAACTCCATGAAGAGCCTCGGACCACCACTCATACCCTTTAATCCCAAGCCGTGGAACTGCCGCAGCATCGTTCACTAGCAACCCAACCTTCTCTTGCAATGTCATCCTTCCAATAAGGTCACCGACTCTGCTTTGTATTGGCAACTTCACTTGGCAAAATGGAAAGTTCCTGCTCGTCCCATCTTCTGGGTCACAAGCAAAGGCGTCTAGAGCTTCGCTGGTTTGCAGAGAAACACCCAAGAAAAGAACCAAGAGGGTAACAACGAGGGATACGGGCATGGTGGTGTAGTCCAGTATAATAAGAAATGGAAATGCTTTTCAATGGGGATGGAGACCAAGGGAGCCGAGTGTGTAGAGTACATATAGGCGAGGTGAATTACAAGTTCGTGAGAGAAATGGGAGTGATGACGTGGGAGAACAACTTTGATGATTAGAGGACCATATTGCTCCTTTAACTTATGCCCTTTCCTTTTCTTGTGGTGGGATTACTATAAGGTGGTTGCTAATACATATTTACCTGCCATTTTGAAGATAAGAGTGGAGTTCTCCGTGTAAGATTTCACGTGGAATGTTTGTATTGGTGGTTTGGAATCCAAGAAATGGTAGGTCCAAGACACGAGGCATTATAAGGATGATCAGGTGGGGTTAGATCATCCAATTGACCCTTAAGCCAGTGATAATATTTCTACAGATTTGCGTATCTGAAAACTTCTGTTATCTTGGTTGGCAAGCAAACCTACGGAGAGAAAATTATGGGCGTGTTTGGTATAATGGGTTTCGAGTGTTCCCACAGGGATTCTCGAAGCGTTCACGAGTTGGAAATGGAAGAAATCGATGTGTTTTTTTTGTAACGATTCTGATTTTAATTGTTAGAACTATATAAACAAAAACATTAAAACGAATCAATCTGATATTTTCAACGAAGAGTCTAGCAAATACACTGCAAAAGGACACTAGTAGAAATCAGTGGTCTTGACATCTAGAGCAAGGCAATTAATGGTCAGAGGGCTGCCATGGTGGTCGAGCGAAGAAATGTTGTCAGCCAGTTGCAACCTGCTAGTTGCTCTAGCTTCGCTTGAAAGAGAGGTCAGATTGGCTCAGGATCAGATCAGATTAACCCATGCTGGACGGTGATATTCACATTATTGCATTACACGATGGAATAAAAAAGCACTACACTCTCTCTCTCTCTCTCTCTCTTGGATAAGAAATAAATTTAAAGTATTCCCTTTTAAACCAACTAATTAGCTAAGAACAAAAGCAAAGTCTTGATCCAACAAGCCAAAAACTAATTAACTATGAAACTTAATTGACATTCTGCTCGGCTCACTAAGGAAAGGAAAATCTCTTTCCCACAAAATGTCGTTGGAATATCCAATCGTTATACTGATATAAGAGCTTGGAAATCACAGAAGATCTAAGCACAGATTTCTATAGTCGATATTTTGAAACCATCGACCAAACGATTGAGCAATACCTTGACACTGCGTGCTGCTTTGTATTTATTTAATCCTAATTACCAATCTGATTTCTGATAAGTTTTGTCCCTCGATTGTAAACGATAAGGTATCTGGAAAAGGACATGGAAAGATCTTATCTTTAATATCGAATCATGGTTATTTGGAGTTCGCATGAATATTGAGGATATTGTCTTTATACATGAGTGGTTTTATGAATGAGTCAGTACCCACTTGTTCGAGGTTTGTTTCTGTCATACATTAAAATGCTTGTTTTCATTCTCTGGAAGGTTGAATTCCACCATTGGTGTAAGCTGCATAGCAGAACTTTGTCTCCTTCCATCTACTTTTCCCCCTTTTGTCTTCGTTAATTAGTTTTTGGTAGAGCAAATTATTATTTTGTTAAAATGCTTGTATTTTCCCTAGCTGGATCTATCTGTACTTGCTAAAGTATCACCTTTGATCATATATATATATATATATATATATATATGCTGTGGAAATTTAGAGGAGCATTAAAGTTTTGTGGCAGCCATCTTTTGTTTGTGATCTAGCTTTTAAGAGAATTGGTGTGGAATTTTGAAAGAGTTTTGTTGAATGTAATTGGATTTTGGACAGTGAAGTATTTGTGTATGTGAGCTTAATTAGTGGTTGTAATTTCTAATATTTGATAATGAAGTTCTGTAAAATAAATCTCGCCGACCAAATCAAATTTTCATGTTTATTATTAATTTTCATGACAGTTTAATTTTTTTCCCTCTAAAATATCCTTCATTTCTTGTCGAGTTTTTAAATCTCATCTACTATAAATGAAATTATTCCTTAATATTTATGAATTTATTTTCTGAAAATACAAGTCAATTTAGTTGTTTCTACAAACTTAACATTGACTTGGTAGATATTGGAAATTTTAAGATAAAGTTATCCAATGAATCATGAGCATAAATCTTTTGAGTATTTAATAATAATAATAATAATAGTATTGATATTGATAATAATAGTAATGCTAATAATAATAATAATAATAATAATAATAATAATAATAATAGCAATAAATAATAATATTAGTAATTATAATAATAAAATATTAAAACTAGAAATGAAAATTCAATCAAAAAGAGAAAAAAAAAACATTGGATTAACCATAATTAACAAGTCAAACTAGCAATTTAGATAATATATATAAAAAATTATTTTTAATCCTCACACATGTCAATCGGATACATAAGTTTTTTTTAATACCAAACAACAATTTGCTTCTTTGGAAATAAAAAAAAAAGGTGGTGTGCAACCCTTAAACAAGAATTTTAAAGGTTTTTTTGTCTAAAATAAAAAAAAAACTTTTGAAAAAAAAAGAGATAGTTAATTAATTCTTGAAGTTCAGGGGGTTAAAAATACCTCAAATTAAAAAAGTTAAAAAAAAGGTCACACATAAAATAAAATAATATTATATTTAGTTCTTAAGATTAAAAAAAAAATCAATAAATCCAAAACATAAGATTCAAGCAAATTATCTGGTCAATTTGAGTCGGAATAGAAAATTTATGATTTAGATTATAAGGTTGTGCTATTATCATAGAAAATAAATTAAAAAATAAAAATATTATTTTTTTAATAATATTAAAAATTAAAATTAAAATAATATATATTTGACAAGAAATAAAAAATATAATTTGAGTTAACATTTTATACATGTGACCCGGGGCATAAGCTAAGATCATTGCACCAGAAAATGTTATGATCCAAACTACAAACCAATAAAATAGTGATAAATGAAACTAGAAAAATAAATTTAATTAAAAAAGAGTGGAAAAGAAAAAAAAAGTGATTGAAAAAATAAAAACGAAACTCAACAAAAAAAATAGATAAAATAATGAAGGATGAAACTATAAAACAAAAGTAATTAGAAAAATAATATAAAAATAACAATTAAAAGAATAAATATCATATCTAATATAAAAATCAAATTAAATAAAATCTCATGAGATAAAATTGAAAAGAATAAAATAATAATAAAAATTAAAAATTAAATTTAATATAAAAACTAAATCAAACTAAATTTCAAAGGCTGAAATTGAAAAGAAAAAAATAGCTACTAAAAAATAAGGATCAAATCTAATATTAAAATCAAATACAATTTTATTTAAAATGATGGAGTTGAAAATAAAAATTAATCAAATAAAAAGGATTTAAAACAATCAAAGATAAATTAAAAAAATAAAAAATATAACTGAAAATAAAATAAAATAGAAGGACATATTTTATTTTTTGTTTGTCCAACATGCATCCGCGGCGCAAAGCACCCGCCACACCGCTGTGAACCACGACACACAAATTAGCTCAGTGGAAGCGCCACCACTCATTAGACTTGGTGACATGATGATCTGGCATTTTGGCCATGGCATAACGGAGCACACACAACTTGAATGTGTCAGCTCTTCTCCACGTGCAAGCATGTTTTCTTTAAATGACTGAACTTATTTAAAGTGCTTTCATGGTGCTTGGACATTGTATTTTCCGCAAATAAAAATACAGATATGTAGTGTAGCGTAGGCCTAGATCTAGTCATAAATTACAAATCATATATTATTTATAGTATTTTATTATTATTTTATGTAGTTTATTTTTTTTTTGTTTGATGCTGAGCTTTTATTAAATAATTGCATTTTTTTTGAACCAAATTAAAAACTAATTGATTTAAATTTGTTAGTTAAGGATAAGATTGATCAATGTCAAAAAATAATTCAAAATAGATGGCAGATTCAAGGTTCTCATGAAAAGATCAATTTAGTCCTTTGATTTTTCAAATTATATTTATTTAATCTTTCAATTTTGATACAAAAGTTTATTGTTATTATTTTATAGTTCCTGATTTGAAAGTCATTGTTCATATTATTTTTTACTACTAAAATGGTTGTTATTGTTGTCCATAAGTTTCATAAAATAAAAAGAGTTTGATAATAGTTGTTTAAAACTTTGATGTTACCTAAAAAAAATTAAATCGAGAAATAAAGATTTAATTCAATTTGATTTTGGGTTTTTGAATTCTTTTTTGGATTTATTAATTGGTTGCTAAATATTCTAAAAGTGTTGGTAAGGTCTTCTTAAGTTGAAATAACTTAAAAATTAGGTTTTTAGAGCAAAAGCCCACTATTTTGATTTTCTAGCTATCATAATAACTAAAATTTGGACCTTGTAGATGACATGTTGTTTGTAATTTTATATATATATATATAAAGATTGTTGTCCTTTTTAAAAGAAAAGAAATTAAAACTAAACCCAAATATATAGACTTGGGATTAAAGGCCCATGTGTTTGGGTTTTTCTTTTCAAAGGCCGGACGTGTTGGGAATTTTTGTTTTTAATTTTATATTTAAGTTAAATATAAAAATAATAACAAGATTTATTGAATTTGGTTGAGTTCATGACTCAAATCAAAGATTTGATGGGTTAAACCATAATGTTCAAATTATTTTTTTTTTATCATGTAATGTATTTTTTACCCCTTAATTTTTTTAAGTAAATAATTTACCCTTCGTTATGAATGATATGATTTTTTTAAGAAAATAAAACTAAAAAAAATATAATTTCACCATTTGTTATTAATGATTTACTTTTGCTATCTTAAACCTAGATGCTTGCCCTTGATTCCTTTTTTTTTATTAAAAGAAAAATATGTCATACTAAAAAACTCTAATGTGCTTTATTATCATATAATTAAATGAATAATAATTTCTAGACTACACAATTTATTGAATCAAATGATGTGTATGACCACGAGTTTAATTAGTTGACTCAAGTATTTTTTTTTTATCAATTTCATCATTTAACATAAATTTAATTGAGGATAAAGCTTTTCAATTTGTTTTTTGAAAGATTATCCTCGCGGGTTTCGTAAGTGAACTTAGTTAAATCCAATATATTTTCATCTCAATATTAAATAAAAATATTATCTAATATATAGATGATTTTGAATTCATGATTAAAATCTATGTATTTTTTTAGGAAACGTATCAGCGATGTCTAGATAGATTTTTTGCCGTTCAAAATTTTTTTGGCTTCAACCTGCAACATAACGCAGACCAATTTTATTATCATTTGATTAAATAAAGAATTTATTAGAAGATACAAAATTATTAGAAGCAACTAGGTACATGGCTAGTACTGTGAAATCAAATATTTTAATCTATATTTATCTTTTTATTTTTCAAGTTTAGTTTTTGGTTATCATTAATGATTTCTTTTATATTTTATTAGTATGGAAAATTGTTTGATTAAATAAAAAAATTAGTCAATGAAGTAAAATTATTAAACATAACTAGATTCATGACTTATGTTGTGAGATTAAATATCTTGATCTATATCTATTTCTTAATTTTTTTTAGTTTAGTCTCTACTTATTATTAACAACTTTGTTTTAAATATTTATTGGCATGAATAATTCTCCATTTGTTTAATTAGATATATGTATAAGTGTTTTTTTATTGCAAATTTTTTTATGGTAAAAAAAACATTGGAAAAGTCCACAAATTCATTTTCTTTGTTAAAAAATAAAATTATATAATTTGCAATGAAATGTGGTCAAATAGCTAGTTCGATCTAAAATTTAGGTTTTTTATTAATATATATTTTTGTACTTGGAATTTTCAAAAAAGATTTCTTTGGTTTTTCTATTAAATAGTCCCATACACGTAAATCCTCAAATGGAAGTTTTTTTAGTCCTTAGTTTTTTTGACAAGGACATGTTAATCCTTATGTTAAAAATATGTTTCAAAAAAAGTCCCTGCACTTCAAAAGATTATTTTTGTCTGATTTTAATAGGTATTTAATGGTCATGAGAAGGCATCAAGAGTACCTCTATTCGGAAGCCATAGTCACTAAAATGGTGTGTGTGTATTTTTCTATCTCATACATGCTTCAACACCATCAAATATGTGTAAGGTGTGTTTTCTCGATTATATATGCGGATTCTTGTCTTATACTCCATCTATTGCCATTAAATCAAGGCTCAAATGATTGCTTCCTCTTCTAATACCACTTCTTTGGATGTGGTCGGTGGTGTGCTCGCGGTGGGAGGTGTTTCTAGTCATGTCCTCAACATGCAAGTTCAAGATAATATAAGACGGTTAGATGTGCATTTTTGTGAGCGTAAATTATTTTATGAAATAAATAATTAATTCATAACTAATCTAATAATAAAGTATAAAATTTAAAAAACAAAAATAAAGTTTAAGAATTTTTTAAATTAAATTTAATAAAGAACAACAAATAAAAATATCAAGATAACTCAGATTATTTTTAAAATTTATAAAAAAATATAAAAAATAAAATTTTTTAACTGGTCGGATCTCTTCAATGCATTCAACTTTAGATGGGATTCAGTCCCGCTAAAACAATAGAAAACAACTTTATTATTCACATAAACAACAATAAAATTACTTTTTAGTATTTACATAAATAATAAAAAGTGAAACTCTACTATTTATTGGTTTATGGAAAATAGCTTTCATATACTTTTCATGAACCTGTAATTTTAACAAAAATTAAATGGATCCCACATAAATAATATACTGTATTTTAACATTAACAAACATTTAACATTTGTGATTTGCTTTAAAAGGAAAATCTACTGTGTACACAAACAGTCACTGAAAATCTTTCATGAACTCATTCTAATTTTTCTTTTTAAATTTCATAATAACATGCAAGGAGGACAAGAGAAATCAATGAAAGACTACCAAAAATAACATTAAACTTCATATAGCATGCAGTTCATCAATTTGTAAAGTTGTTTGTTTTTGTAAAATTCTACAGTATTGTATGAGCTAATTTAGTTGAGGATTTAATTAACAAGATTCACTAGCAATTATAATTAGAATGCTAACTAAGAGGGGGTGCATTTGCTACCCGGCTCACCACCCATGAAGCACAACGCAGCAGGTGGACCTTTGCCAGAGACATCTTCATCCAAAACTCTCAAGTCTCATCACCGCTCTTTATAACATTATTCCTACAAACCTGCAAGAGTAACAAAGAATAACTTCAGTGGTAGCCTCCCATGGAACCCACCTTCATCCAAATTCATGTGACTCAGTGTGGCACTTACGATCTCTGTCATTTGTCTCACAGTTCAGATAACTTTCATATTTCTCCCATAAGAAAAAAAAAAAAACCCTCAGATATAAATGTTACAGTATCTAGCAGGTGAGAATTAGGACAATACAACACTTGGGGGCCGCACATCGCTACCAGCCGGATCAAAAGCCAATTATTTTATAATAAAGTATGAATGTCATTATTTTTTTCGCTTGCAATTAAATTTTTGGGATGAGAACTAAAAACACTATCATTGTATTATATCAAATTAATCAATCAATTTCCATAAACGTTAATAAATAAATAAATAGGTGTAGATTGTTCAATCAAGTGGGCCAAAAGTATTGATTGCCTCCTTTAAATGATAATCTAGTTAAAAACAATTTCACACCACCATCATTTTAACCTTTATCTAATCCTAGCATGAACGTGAAACAATAGGTTATTAAAGGATTAAACCAGTAAAAAAATAAGGAGTAAAATAAAAAAATAACAATATATTATATAGACCTGAGTTAATAAAAGTTATGAGCCTGCCAATAAACACAACCACAATTAATTAATTTGGTTGGACATGCCTCTTTCTTCTTCTTTTTTCCCTTATTCTCTTTTTAACTAGACTATTAACTAGACTATGATTGGATGTTAATTGATCCGAGGTTGGATTAAACCTAGAATTAAATTGAAAAATTATAAAAGAATTAAAAATATAATTTTTTTAAAATATAACATATTATATCAATGCTAGTTAACTTGAGTTAACACATAAAATTTACAAACCGGTTCATGAATATGATCCTAATTAGGCAACTTGTCTGGGCAACATGTCGTTTTATTTTCTTACTCCTTACTTTCTTCCAAGCTAGGCTAATTAGCCACAAATTGAATGAAATTCATGATTAAATTGAAAAGTTATAAACAAAATTGGGGACCAAATAAAATAAAGGTTTAAATACGTGACTAAATTGAATTGGCATCAAAGAATTAGAAAAAAAATAAAAAATATATGACATGTTCGTTTCACATGCTAATATATGAGGTTATTGAAGTTGGGGCAACATATGTGGTCTTCTCTATGAATTGATAGTGGTCATTTTTTGTGCTACCAAAATCTTCTTGTTGAGTGCTTTCTCCCAGAGTAATGCATGTTGACGACAATCTTTCCCTTTCCTTTTCCCCCTATCTTGATACTCGTGCAGCAACAACAACTACAACATCAACAAAAACTTTAATTATCCATAGTGTTGTATGTGCGTGCGCGCTCAATGCTTGCTGTTGCAATTATCCATAGTCTTTACTAGGATAGACACATAAGACTACGTTAACAAAAGAATACATTTTTTAAAGCAAAATTATAATAAAAAGTGAAATTATATTTTTATTTTATTTTAACTTAAATTAAAAATAGATATAAAAAAGGCTTAAATTGAGGGGGGAAATGCATTGAACAACATAAAAGAAAAAACCCAACAACCTGGATGTTATGGCTAAACTCATTGAATTCATAATCTGAGTTATGGACTAAACTCTGTCTAATAGTTTTTTCTCTTCTTAAATTTACTTTGCACCTAAATACATAATAACAAAAATGTTTTAAAAAAAGCTTTAAAAAAAAATCTAGGTGCACAAGCCTATTGGTTTAGCATATCTAGGCTTCTAATAAAAAGATTGCCGGGGTGTGTGGGCTTTCAAGCTAAAGCCCACGTGCTTGGGTTGTCATATTTGTTCTTAATCATTTTAAAAAGTGAATAATTATTCTTTTATTAAAAAAAATAACTAAACAATCTATCATTTATTGAGGTAGATGACATTTTGTTTGTATACCCTGATTATGAACACCTTATGATGGTAAAAAAATCAGGGTAGAAAATATTTGCTTTAAAAACCTATTTTTCTAATCCATTTTAATAAAATAAATAAATAAATAACTTTATAAACACTTTCAAAACATTTAGAAATCAATTTATCAACCGAAGAAAACCAAAAAGGTCTAAAACACGAAATCAAATCAGGTTAGATATTTTTTTAAAATTAAATTTATTTTGTTAGGTAATATTAAGATTTTAAACAACCATCATCAAACGTTTTTCATTAAATAAGACCCATAGATATTAAAATAAACTATTTTGGTAGTTGGAATTAACAAAGTGACTTTTTTTTTTCTACACTGAAATCTAGCAATGCGCTCTCTCTCCTCCTATAAACTTAGATTGAATATTAAAATTTAAGTTTTGTATTAAAATTAAATTTGAAAAAATTTTAGAAATTGAAAAGGTATAATTTTTGGAAATTAGATGACCAAATTAAACTTTTCACATTAACTTTGAACACACCATTTATTTTTGGCGCCTTTTCGACCTTCATTCTTTTTCTTTCATTTTGACCCTTGGTTAGCTAATATAAAGTTGTTGGCAATTGGCAATGAAAAAAAACTTTGGGGATCAAATTGAGAAAAAAAAAGAAGAAGCTCCAGAGTGCACTGTAAGTATATGCATGGTGTTTTATTCTGGTGAACACCAGCCTCATGTTTTATTTTTTATTTTTTTAATGAGTTTAATCCTTATTGTATAATTCAAGTAAGGCGCCCACAGCCAGAGAAGGAGGGACAACGGTGGTTAGGATGATGATGAGGCACAGGGTCGATAACAAAGCTTATTATAGAAGCAAAGCTGTACCAGACGATGTTCCAAACGGAATCATGATCGAAAGAATTGGTTAATAATAAACACTCGAGAGAAGTTTAGAAATAGAAAAAAGGACCTCCGAAGTTTAAATGTCTGTCGAATTTCAATTATGTTTTAATTGACCTAAGTTTCCACAGACCGAAGTAACAATACTGTTGTCTTATCTTATCCACTCGGTCCTTGCTCGGAATTTCGTTAAATAAATTTAGTTATATAAAGTAAAATAATTAGATATTAATTATTTTTAGTTATCGTAATTTGTTACTTTGGTTATTTTATTTTATTTTATTTTTTTATATTGAAAATGGGGCTAAAAGCTCTAAGAGAAAGAATTGCATGGGGTAGGTTCCATCAAAAACATATCCCATACATTATTATTATTATATTATTATTATTATTAGGCTCTCGTTTTTTTAAAAAATTATTTTTAAAAAATTTTATATTTTGACAATTGGCTGGTTAGGAACTAGTTATTTTTTTTTTATATATATAAATGGATTCTATTTTCATAACTCTAGTTATAAATTTAACTAGAGTTATTATTTTGGGTTTTTTATTTTAAATTAAATATTTTTTTATTTTTATTCTTTAATATTTTTTTGATTAAAATTAAAATTTTTAATTTATTTTTATGAAATTATTATAATTTCATAACTTAAGTCATGAATTGATCTAAGTTAATTTTATATTTTTTTTAAAATATATTATTTGGTACATCACAATCTCAATATTTTAAGAGTGTCATCCAACATGCATTAAATTTTAAGCATCCTAGATCTTTATTTTTTTACAATTAGAAAAAAATAAGAATTTAACTTGCAACAATGCTTGAGTCAAATAATTAGTAAATAAACAAAAAAAGAAAGTTATTTGATTTTTTTTTTACTATTTCTTTGCTATATTATGGATAGCTACAGTGTAACTTGTACTAGATTGAATCAATTTTTTTTTAATAATTATATGGTTTCAATCATTTTTTTTTAATTTTATCATTTTAAGTTATGTTTGTATGGTTTGAAGTATAATAATTTATTTTAATGTCAAAAAATATCCTGACATTAAATTGATACCTTGTTTTGCATAACAATATTTCATTTTATTGATTAAAAAAAATTAAAACAATTGAGGCCAAATTCAACACAAAAACAAGAAAAACAACTTTCTTTTTTCATTTTGGTTGTTCATGGGCCGTGAAAAACTACAATTTGTTTTCTATTTTTTTTTTCCATTTTAAGTCCTTAATTTTTTAAGATTTCATGTTTTATTCCTTAACTTTATTAGTTTTGCATTTTAACTCTTAGAACGTGTAAGGAGAGAGGGTCATTGAAAAATGAAAAAAGAGAGGAAACATGGTCAGTATGCCAATTTCCAGTAGAAATAAAATATGATATTAGTCGTGGTGCGCGTAAGTTGATCTGGACACCCATGTTAATCTAAAAAGAAAAAATATGACATTAATATCAATGAATTCATCTTTAAAAAAAGGGTTCACTGAAGGAAACATTGTCGTAGAAAGAATTTTGGAATCCAAAAGGTTCTTTTTTTATAATTTCTATAGAATTTTGGTTTTTAGAGTAATTATATTCTGTTTTAGGGGTTTTAAATAAGTTTACTGAGTTTTTTAAATGTTTATTTTTAGGGGTGTTTAATGAGGTTTAGATGAAAATAGATTTACCTGATGTTTGGACTGTTGAACATTGGCTAGAAAGTCAACCAGAAAAACATGATGTCTACTATATATATATATAAAAAAAATTGAAGCTGTCTGCCCATTAAAAAAAAATGGCGTGTCTGGACTTTTTTGTAGATATCTTTTTAAAAAAAATTGATGAAAAAATCTTTTTAAATTAATCTGTTAAAATAATATCTAAGTGATTGTTTAAAATAAAATTAGGTATTTTTAATGTGATAATATTGATTTTTTATGAATAATTAATAACTAGATCAATACGTAAAATTTTTATAATACTTTTCTCATCAATATTAAATAAATAAAATATTTATTTTTTATATGATTTTATCAAATTTAATTTTTATATTGTTTTTATATTGATGCGTAATAATTATAGATTCATGGTTTTTTAATTTTTAACTGAGACTTTTTCTCATGATCATGATAACTTTTTACTTCAAAAACAATATTTTTCATAAAAAAATATTTTTAGTGAAAACAAAAAAAAAATGCATGAATAAAGAAATTGTGTGTTTTATATTAAAAGTATATGTATTTTACTTTTAAATTTAAATTATTATAGTTTTTTAATATATTTTTTCCTGATTGCCGTTAAGTTTTATTCAATGAATTATATTATTAATACAAAAATCATTTTGTTGTAAAAAATAAAAAATAAACACATGAATCAGAAAAAAAATTGACAAGGAATTTTCTTCTCCATTATTTTGTTTGTTGTCTTTTTAATAAATATTTATCTTTATTATTATATAATTAAATAAAAAAATAAATTTCAAAAAAATCTCAACCATAACACGTGAGCAGTATCACTAATGTCATCTAAAAGAGAGAATAAAGAAAAAAACCTAAAGGGAATAAATTAAAACAAACATGGATTGTTTTGTTCGAAACAACATTATTAAAGTGCAAATGGCCAAGCTACACGCTACTTTTCGCGTGGCTTTAAAACATAACAAAAGCCCTTAGGATTTGATATTCCTCCTGTCTGGCATCTATGTCATAGCTTTCCTTCCAGTTTACGATAATCGGTAAACTCATTGTCTGGCCCTCAAGTTTTAGAAATCAGTCACTCAATCAGTTCAATTCATTTTTTAAATCAAAATAATATTTTTTATGTTTTTTTAATGGTTTGATGGGTTATATCAAAAATAAAAAAATTATTTTAATTTATTTTCAATTAAAAAAATATCTTATATAGCACTACTAAACATTTAATCGCATGCGGTTTCTCGGTATGACGTGCCACTAGCTGCCAAATATTCTCATAAAAGTAGATGAAGGATCACAAATTGAAGGTGTGAAGGTTGTTATATGTCCATAGTTAAAGTACAGGGATGATTTAGCAGATTTATGAACTTGAGGGACCACACAAAATTTACCCCTTAAGATAAGTTTAGAAGATGCCTAATGTAGGGTGCTCGCTACAAGTGTTTCTCTTTCAGACAATGCACTTTTGCACTCCTTCGCCCCTTTACAATATGCTGCCGCAGTTTGTTTCGCTACTGTCTCAATGACAAGTTTGTATATGTTCGCATTTCGAATGCCTTCGTATGGTTGTATTTGTGTTTGTAAATTGTAATTCTCATCTATGTATGTTGTCGGTGGCTATTGCTATATTGGTGGAGAAGAGGATGCGGATGCAGTTGCGGTTGCGGTTGTTTATTTATTTAGGTATAATTTTTAATAAATATAAATAAAAAAAAATTATTTTTATGAGTTTTTTGAGAGTATAATTATAATTATTTTTAAAAATAATTATTATATTAAAATATATTAAAATAATATTTTTTAAAAAAAAAATTATTTTTGA
>NW_011499951.1:390787-464947 GCF_000495115.2 Populus euphratica
TAAACTGTTTTAATTACCTTACCAAACACATTTTTAAAATCTTTTTAAAATAAAAAGATAAGAAAAAAAATTAGTTTTGTTTTCCATTAATGCATGAAGGTTCTAAAACCAAAATTTTAAAGTAAATTTACAAAAAGCCACATTCTGTATCTGTTGCTCCATTAAACATTCCTTAAAAAAAAAAAAAAGGAGAGAAAATCCATGTTGGCTTAATGGACTGTCCTTGTTGGTAGCGAACGCACCCAAACAAGCCCATGTCGCCTTGGAGCGCTCACCTATCAATATCCATTCAAAATTATTTTGCTAATGTTTTACAACATTGACTGAATGAAGATGTAAATGTAATTAAAAAAAATGCAGATAATAATGAAAAGAAAATGAGAAATTTATCGCACATAAAAATGTCCTATGATTTATTTTAAAGAAAGAAATCGATAAAAAAAGAATTCATGATATATAAAATATTATAAAAATATCTACATTTAAGATGTGTATTTTCTCATGGTATTTATATCTTTTCATTAAACTGGATTTTTAAAATAAATTATCATTAATGATTCCTTAAATACTATAAAATTACTTCTAAACAAATAGTAAATGTTTGGGTCATGGTTTAGTTTTATTCTTGAATTATTTTGAGTTTTTAATAAGAACTCATATTAGAATCACATAACAAGAATTTTTAAATTTATTATGTGAATATTTAAAAAAAATAGACATAATTTACTAACTGAGTATTTTAAAAAATTTAAAGATAAAATTAATATAAAATATTATCTAATAATAAAATTTTGAATACTTATATAATCAATGGGATTTTTTGAGATTTGCATATAAAACTTTCAGAATCTAGCTCGGTATGAAATGGGCTAAAAATGAACGACTAAAAGTTTGAAGCCTGTGGCCGGAAAAGCTTTCGCCCTGGCCTGCGTGAGCAAGTTGGCGCCTTGCCACTTTAGATGCACCTGACTGGCCATCACACAATAAGCCTTTCTTCCTAAAGAACCATTAACATTATTATTAATTAACATTAACAAATCACCACTTATTAGCCGGCTCATAAATTTACCGAATGAACTTGATTGATTCAGAATTTATTTTATTAATTTTTTATTTAATATTTTTTTATTTAAAAATTAAATTTTATAATTTATTCTAGTTTGTTGTTTATAGGTTATTTCAGTTTTATAACTCAAAGTCATAAGTTTGATAAATTAATCAAAGTTGAATCGTGTTGTTTTTTATATTATTTTTTACATATATAAATGAATTTTTTCATATCTTTTAATATTGAGTTGATCGGAAATTACACATAATAATTTGTTTTGATTTGTTTTTTATGAGATTATCACAAACCTCATGAATCGGGTCTCGAGTTTCATGAATTAACCAAAGTTAACTCGAATTGTTTGCTTTATATTAGATTATCTTTATTTTATGACCCGAGTCATAAATTTAATATGTTGACATAGGTTGATTGGAGTCATTTTTTGTGTTCTTTTTTATTTTTATTTTTTATAAATTTTATCCTTTAATATTAAGTTGACGAGAATTGAACCACGAGTTTGGTAAGCTAATTAGGTTTAACTGTGTTTTTTTTTTTAATTTTTTTAATTTTAATTTTATACTTAAACATTAAATTAATTAAAAATTATGCTTCATAATTTATTTCAATTTACTTTTTAAAGAGTTGTCATGATCTTGTAATAATGGTTGAAAACTTAAGAAGTTAACTTAAGTTGATTTAATTCAATCAAATATATTATTATTTTAATATTAAAAAAGAAATTTCATCTAAAATTTTTTAGTCAAATTATGTTTTAACCAATTGTCCAAATTATTTTTGTATTGAAAAATTAATTAGATCATATCAATTTAACTTCTATATATTTTATTCTTTTCTATTAAAAAAATCATTAGTGATGTTTGGATATTTTTTTTTTTGTATATATCTAAAAAACTAACCTAATATGCAGTGTAACATGAACTAATAATCTAGTTAATTGAAACCGGACATTATTTTACAAATTAAGGTAGTGTGTGACATTATAGTAGATTTTATTTTTTTAAGTGTTTTTTTATATAAAAATACATCAAAATAATTTTTATTTATTGTTTTAAATTATTTTTTGACATTAATATATTAAAATAATTCAAAGATACCAAAAAAATAATAATTTGAGAAAAAAAATTTAAAAATTATAATTTATTGTTTTAAATTATTTTTTGACATCAATAATTAAAATAATTCAAAAATACCAAAAAAATAATAATTTGAGGAAAAAAATTTAAAAATTATAAAAAGCACAAATGAATCACATTAACAAACAGTTTCTAAAAGCATATCAACTTGTAAATGGAATTTCAAAACACTTTTTTAAAAATAAAATCATATAATGACTTTTGTTTTTGGTTTAGTAAATAAAATATCATACAAGTTAATTATAAAAAAACCATTACAAGTATTTAAACTAAGTTCATCCAATCTTTAATACTTACTATATTGATATCATACAGTATCTAACAAGGCTAACTAAATTTTTCTTAACATGAAAAAGATGCTCAAACAACTTTAGAGTTTTTAAATAAAGAAAAAAAAATATGAGACTTGGATAATTGACCTTACTAGATTCAATGACTTGGATAATTTACCTTACTAGATTCAATAAACTTGATTAATTTAACAATATAATTTAAAAAACTAAACTAAAAAAAATGACAATAATTAATTGCTAAACCCCTTATTTAACTAACTAGAATTCTAATAACTTGAAAATTTCTTTCTCTAATTCACTCAAAAAAGAATGGTTATTTTCAATTTCAAAAACTTGTTTTCAATATCAAAATATATGGAATAATCATCTTTTTTATTACCTATATCTAAAATTAAAAAGGTGTCATATATGTTTAGATTTGGAATATCTTTGACACTAACTAAATGATCAACATTATTATTGTTATTATGACTCCAATTATGAGTATTTTTTTTTGTATCATTTAGAATCGGGTCTTCGTTTATACTAGTATTTTCAAGAAAATAATTATTCATTTATTTATTTAGCTTACATTGGTATTCTAACTTCACATTAAATAACATCAAATTGAACTAGTATCTGTTCGTCAAGCTTTCTTGGTGTTATTTACATCAAAATAAATAAATTTATAGTTATTTGATAAAAAATTATTTGAATATCTCAATTTCCTCTCGTTAAACACACACACATATAATCCAATCACTAGTATTATTAAGTAATAAAGAAAGGATATTGAAAATTACAAAATAAAACAAATATAAATAAAATAGGGTTTTATCATATTGTGTCAAATTTGCATTAAGAAAAGAAATCTTTCTTTTCTCCAAGGAATGTTAGGATCTTTTTTTATAAAATTTTATCTATTAATAACTTTATATTCCAACAAAGATTGAAAAGGAAAATATATAGGAAGGGTAAACAAAGTTGTTTTATTTGATCTGAACCATGATCCAAAATTATGAAACTACGGGTTACAAAAGAATACATATTTTTATCATAAAGTAGGTATCTAAGATAGGAATAGAAATATTTGAGCTCTTTAATCTCATATTTTGTGGTTAATATCTTGTATATCTTACTAAGAATGTAACTATAAAAAATATATAAAGTAAAATATTTGTATTTGACTCAATCTTCTTCGTAAAAGATGGTGCGGAGTTTAATTTAATTGCAATTTAATTACTAGAATAGGCATTAATTAGTGAATTTCAATTTATTTAATATTAAAAAAAATTAAATAATAATTTATTTATTATTTAATTTTTAATTAAATAATTTAACATTTTATTAAATATGCAATGCAATTCCCTAAACTATTTCACATTTTTTATGAAAAGAGATGTTAAAGAAAAAAAATATTTATAATGGAAAAGCATCCATTGTCTAATGGATAGGACAAAGTATTCAGAACCTTTGGTATAGGTTTAAATCCTGTATTTCACAATATTTTTGTCATATATATTGTTATTATTTCTTCATTTTTTTCTTGGTATTATTATTATAAAAATTAAGAAACGAATAAATATAAAAAGTAATGAATTTCTTTATACATGATCCTAAAGTATAAAACGATTCATATATTCTTGAATGACTTCTTTTAAAATATTTCTCACTTAAAAATAAACACTTGTTAATATTATGGAAAGATATCTTTCTAATATTTTTAAAAATTTTGAATAATTTTATTTGATAATAAAATAAAATAAATAAAAAAATAAATAAGAATGAGATAACATATAAAAAAAAAAAAAAATATTTGAAGTTCAATTCTTAGTAAATTTAATGTTGAAGGAAAATATGAAAAAAAAACTCCAACCAAAGTTCACTAGAGTTGGCTAACCAAATCCACGACCTTATTATGAAATTAAAATAATCTCATTAAAAGAAGATTGAATAAAAATATAAAACTCAATTTTTAAACCAACTTAATATTTAAAAAAAAATCAATTCTTAAAAATAAATAAATAAAACATTAGTCAAACTCATGTTAATTATTAAGTTCATAATCCAAGTCATTAAATAAGATAATCTCATAAATAAAAAATTAAAAAAAAATTAATCTTCAATCAATCTATATTGAAATATAAAATTGAAAAAAATCTAGAATAAATTAAAGTCAACTCAAACTAATTTTTCAAACTTGTGATTTAAATCATAATAAGATTAGAAAAAAAAATTATAAAGATAAATTTCTAATTAATCAAATACTAAAATATAAAATAAAAAAAAATAAACAACAAACGTTACATGAAAATAAAGCAAATCATCCAAAGCATCGTATGGTTTACACCAAATTACATTACATCTCGCTTCCATTGTTTTGTAAGTTAAAAATAAAAAAATAATGCTAATAAAAAATCTCAAATTAAACCAAACCATGACTAAACTAATCTCATATAATTTATTTGCATAAACCCAAAAAACTGACAAACACAAACCTATAATTTCTAAAAAAAGCTCTCTAGAAGTTGTACATATCTCAGGTAGATTGAACTCAAATTCTACAATAATCTAGTTAGTGAATTACTCTGTCATCTCTATGTACAATCCAAGCTCTAATCCATCAAGTCCAGCCATTTCTTGCACCAGTGGGTCTGTTACTCTTACTAGGCTTTTCCTTTACTGGGTTTTCTCTAAAAACTCAAGTTTTTTCGAAAAAGAAACAGGAGGCTCAGCAGTGTAATCCAATCTTGGAAATACAGTCTCGACGCAATAACGTGGCACAAAGAACCCACCACCAGTATGAGCTTCAGATTTAGTCAATGTGTTGGCAAAAGAAACAATACCTTTTGCCCCAGCCATGACTACATTTACATGATTGGATTACAATGCTGGGCCTCCTGTGCAGACCATTCTTGCCAAGGATGCGCACGGAGAGACTTGGAAATGTAGGCATATTTACAGAGGGGCGCCTCGTCGCCATTTGTTGACTGCTGGATGGAGTCATTTTGTGAATAAAAACAACTCGTGGCTGGGGACTCGATTGTGTTTTTCAGAGCAGAGAATTGGGACCTTTGTGTTGGAATTAGACGTGCTAGTTGAGGGATTGGTGGCCTAGTCATGAGACCTGATCCGGCTGGAAGGTTCACTCGGGTCTCCAGTTGGGTCTGAACACAAGGAAAATCAGAGTTGCAATTGGCCAAATAAGACTCGAACAACTCACTAGATCCGTCTGAACTCACATGACCCTCTGCATCCTAACAGAGACTTGCTTATATATATATATAGAAAACTAAAAACTAAAAACTCAATTTTCAAACAACTTTTTGTTAAGAGGTGGAATAAATTCTCTCGGATGATTGTTCTCGAAAACAAAGTAAATAATTTACAAATACCAAGACTTGCATATTTATCTATAGCAGGGACACTTTTTTCACGGGTGGTGCTTACTGGAACAAACTCATTTTTTGCCTAATAAACCAGAAAGTTAATGCACACAAGCCTCATATTTGTTTTTTTGGTGGGTGCTCCCAAAAAATTAATGTACAAAAACCTTGATTTTTTTTAACACCATTTAAAGTGTCATGATCATCAAAGTAAAAATAAGGAAAAAAAGAAAAATAAATAAAAAGATCTTTAGAGCTCTACTGTGTCTTCGTCATGAACACACACCCACTCATGAAAAGATTTCATAGTAATTATTTAGGTGGTGACCAAATGGTAAGGATTTATAATCAAGGGGTTTACTTTTTCTGTAATTTCAGATTCGAGTCCTTAGTTACCTATATGATGGCCACTGAAGATTTACATAGTCGTTAACTTCAAGACCCGTAAGATTAATCGTGGTGCACGCAAACTAATCTGAACCTTTGCGTTAATAAAAAAAAATCTCATAGTGACTATTCTAACATAATCATGTATGACAATTTGCAAGTATCAGAAAAAGCCACACACATCCCCACAACATAATAATCTCTTCTCACATGTATGCACCAAATAAAAAATACTTTCCTTGTTAATCTTTTTTACTCTTGGGATTCTTTTTTCAATTTTAATTCCTTAAGTTTTAATTATTTTAAATAAAAAAAATTATATATATATATATATATATATATATCTAGCATCGAACATTGAGAATCTTTTCTCAACACTGTGGGGTCTCCTTATTTAGACAAAAATAAAAACTTAAAGTAAAAAGATTAAGTTCAAAAAAAAATTAAGGGATTAAAAAAAGGGGTAAATCTCTTTCATGACCGCGCATTACACTATTTGCTGTTTGCAAGAAAAAGGCTCAAAACTTTCTAGTATTCAAATTCAGTCCTATAACTTTAATTTTTTTAATTCAATTTAATTTAACCAAGTCAAACATTTAATATCAAGTCAACTAAAACAAATAATAAAACATAATTTTAAATCAATCTAATATAAAGGGATTAATTGAGAAAAACAAAGGAAAAAAATAAGGATCCAAAAAAAAAAGAGAGAGAAGCACTATTTGAATCATGTTTTTTGATAGGCTATATGGAAACACCAACCCCTTTTAAGTTTTTTTTTTAATTTTTTATTGATGTTCGCTATTTGATCACGAATTACTAGACTTTTATATATGAAAAAGGACTACATATCCCTTGTTTTCATACAAAAAAAGAGACATCTCTTAAGTCTATAGACTATACACCTTCACATGATGGAGCAATAGTCTATTCCCGTGCATTCAATTCTTCTTCTTCTTCTCTTTTCCAAAACAAAAAAAAATTCTTCTTCTTCTTCTCTTTTCCAAAAAAATAAAAAATAAAAATGTTGCTTTCAATACTATTGCATGCATGCCCGTGCCATATTTTAGATACCCGTGAGGTCATATCTTGTAGATGGAATGGACCGCCCAGTTTTTACTCCCCCAGTACGTTATCCCATGCATATATTAAAAGAAATTAGTTAATGTAGTTATAGTTGAACTGTTCTTCTGACTTCCTCAAACCATTTGGTACAAAAACTTTAACAGACCACTTCTTGTGACCCCACAGGCAAGTCGAAGTCCAATAGAACCCACCAGGATCGGATCGAGCCTAACATACCTGTAACAGGTCAAACACTTTGGATTAAACATACCTCATGCACCAACTTGATCTAATTTTTTGTTTTCTACCAATTCCACCATCGCATCCGTCACAAGATGGAGCGGTTTAACAAACACCTCTCACATTCCCCACACACGGCTCAATAAGAACCCCCCAAAACTAACCTCCCTAGCTAGCTACTTCCACTTGCATGAAGTTTTTCTTCTCTACTTGAAATGGGAAACTACATCACATACCCCAATTCATCAAACTCTGCTGCTGGGACTGGGAGAGTTATTCTATGGGATGGCAGGGTTTTTGAGTTTGACACGCCCCTAACAGCGGCTGAGCTTATGCTAGAGTATCCACAGCAAGTCGTGGTCGAGTTTCGCTCGGATTTTACTGAGAAAAGGCCAGCACCATTGCCTGCTGACAAGAGGCTAGACTTGAAGAAGGTGTACCTAATGCTGCCCATTAAGCGAGGGAAACCAGCGTCATTGTCATCAGGGGAAGCGAGGCGTGTTCTTTTGAGTGCAAACTCGGTTTTAAGGTCACGGTCCCTTTTATCATCGTCAAGGTTTTTCCCTTTATTTGCTAGGATATGCCCTTCTGGAACTGGAGAGGAGCAAATTTTTGTTATGCAAAAGAAGGAATCTCACGTGGAGGAGAAGCCAGCCATGGAGAAATATGATTCTGAGTTAACAGAGATTTCTGAGAGTAGGCCCGAGTATTTGAGTAGGCAGCTTTCTGGTAAAGGGACTTGGAAGCCTAGCTTGGATACTATCAAGGAGAAAAAGGTTGAGAAAAAAACCCCTCACTGGTTGTTTTGAAGGGTTAATTAATTGAGTTAATTTAGGTTCTATATATCACTAGTTTGTGATTTGTGCTGTATGCGCTTTGATGTCAATGGTTGAGTGATAAGATATAGCATGTATGTGTCTATTATGGTAAAGATCCAGAAACAAAGTGCATTTGTGCCATCATGATCTTGTTAATGAAGAAGTTATGAATTTCTGTTTAACTGAACATTAGCTTTACTAGATCTCTTTCTTTCTTTCTTTCTTTTCCCCGTTTGATAATCGCTTTGTGAGCCTCCTATACATTGATCCAATGAACATGTTAAAGCTGCTACACAAGGGAATTTGGCCGAAAATAAGACAAGTTTAATTTTGAGTGCCACGAGAAAGCCTGCGAGGCCAATTACAGGGGGAGGGTATTGAACAGATTATGCTTTTGCCGTTTATTGAATCGGTTAATCATGTTATTTTCACCCACCAGCCGCCCAGGCCAGGGAAGTCTATCACCGGTGTTTGTTTTGTAGTTGTATCGTAAACGTAAACCTATTAATTGGGAACGTGACAAACTGGTCAGGCAAAACAGATATATAATACGTCCAACATGTCACAGTAATGGCCGGTGACGAGTCAACAACCAAATATCTCTGTTTGTTATATGGTGGACCGAGTTGGGGGAGAAGACAACAGTTAAAGTGTAAAATAGAAGAAAGATTGTGACAAAAAAGAAAAAAGAAGACGAAGAAGAATTCAAACTTCAAAGCAAGCAATTAAAGTACCAGCAGAAAACTACATCACTCCAATAAATTTCTCCAGCTTTCTGCTGGATTCTTTGAAGTAGCCATTGTGATCTGTGACCCAAATGTTTTTCTAGCCCATAGGTAAGAGCTTTAAAAGATCTATGTCCATTCTGATGTCTGTGCGATTATTTTACTCAGCTGCTGCAGAGAAAATCAGAACTTCTGTGAGCTGGAAACTACGGCAATTGGATCCCAACTTCTGACCGGATCAAACATATAGAAAAATGAATTATTACATTTCCAGTTTTGTTTGGTTTACTATTTCCATTACAAGTCTAGAGGAGTGACAAACAGCCCTGTGTAAAACAAGCATATTGTTATTGACAACTTCAAGCATATTGTTATTGACAACTTCATGACTCAAGGGCGGAGCTTGAGGTTGACGCTTGACAGAACAGCTTAACAGAAATTCTTCGCATTATTTTTCTTCTTGGTTATGTTTTAAAGTTTTCTTAAATTTTAATTACATGTTAGTACGTATATATTCTGAATTGTGATTTTTAAAATAATATGTTTAATAACTATTGATATACAAAATAAAAAAAAATATTTTTGTTGCTATTTGACGCTGTGATGACCTTTCAAAAAGATAAGAAAATAATATATATATATATATATATATATGATATCTTGTTTTTTTATAGGAAAAATCTTATTTCAAACATTGTCATCTCGTATTATAGTTACTAGAAAACTTTAATCGATCAATATAGATTTTATGGTACGAGATTGATTATGCTAAAAAAAAAATATTATAAGTCATAAAAGATCTTATCTAAAAAAGTCTGTATTGCTGATTTATCTTAAATTGTTGAAGGTTTGTTGTGCTATACTATCGGTGGCCTGGCTCTAATACTCTTGATTCTAGCATTGATGAATACTTCAGCTAAAAATATTTTCAACTCTAGCATTAGTAAATACTACATGCGAACATCTGATATTCATAATTTGGCTGAAAAATATTTATATTCACGACGTTAATATTCCTAATTCTATTGTTAATGAATAATTATCCTAAATGTATTTTTAATTTTGGTATTGGTAAATATTAATATGATTCTAGTATTACTGTATATTTCAGGTGATATTTCTAATTTTAGCATTGGTGTATTCTCGACTTTGACATTAATAAAATTTTTTAAATTTGTTTGAGGTTCAAAAATTATATTATTTTTATATTTGAGATAACAACTCATTCTCGGTTTATTTACCTTAAATAGTTTTTAGATTGGATTTTAAAATGGCCTTTGATCCAACAAGAATGATAAAAATAGACTTTGATCCTTTTATTCAAAAATATTATCATTGTTTATTTTCCTAAAAGATGGGTTTTTGATGTTAAAGTATGTTAATGGGCCATTTAATTTGAGAAAAATTTTTAATGGACTTTTTATTAAATCCAAAAATATGTACAACAAATATTTCAAAAATATGCCAACATAAATATTTTTTTTCCTTTTATGAAATGTTAGACATGGTTTTTGATTAAATGCCAAATCATGAAAAGAAAATATTTTTAATCATTTTTTCTTAGTGCTTGGCTATGATGCAAATTAAAATGTACATCAATCTTTTAGTCGTGTCACTTGGCTATGATGCAAATTAAAATATTCATTTTGATAGATATGAGAACTCTTAAATACTTAAGTAAATATTTATTTTATAAAAAAAGAAATTATAATGATATTTTAAATAGATAAACTCTGAATACATATAAGTTAAAAATATTGAAAATAAAGAGATTATAAACCTTAAACTTGGTGATTCATAGAGTATTTATAACTTATGAGTCTTGTTATTCAGTGGAGAGAAGGGGCCAAAGAGTTATTTTACCATTATAAATTAATATAATATTTTGATATATATTCCACTCAAATTAATAGATATAATTACATCAATATAAAATACCAAGAGACCCGCATGTGGCCCTAAAACATTTCTCAAAGAAGAATTGGATCCATGCAGCGCTTGAAGCTATTGTTTTTAAATTGTTAGGGGGTTTTGAGCCCACTAAATTTAGATCCATCGATAAACCTCTAAGTCTTTGTGGCGTTGATATGCAAAGACTTTTAAAAATACTTCGTTACCATAATGATTTCATCGACTTTTCTTCATATGAGAAGAAGAGTGGAAACTTTAGGTAATACACCACAGAGCCCGTACATATAGGTATGCACCATGTTTGAAAAAATTTCTAAATATGTAAAAGGAAACCATAAAGAACCCATATCTAGAAAACTTTTAGGAGAGTGAGGTGACATATAAATGATTTCATACTTAGAAAATTCTTCTGATAGGTAGAGAAACCCATATAGGAGAGCTTATATCCAGAGAAAATTTTAAGTGGCTCGAAAAACCTTAGAAATGTGTGTTTATTATAAGAAAATCTTCTAAAAAGCTGAAAGGAGCCATTGAGGGTAAAACCAGTAATTAAACAAGTTCTAAGTAACTAAGAAAAACCTAATGAGAGGGGGGAGCTTGTATTTAAAAAATTCTAAATGGTTAGGAAAACCTAAAGAGGGTGAAGGGAACTATAGATGAACCCAATAAGAGTGATGCTACTATAATATAAAGACCAAGTCTATTAATTGAAGACTAATTTTATTGTAGTAGGGTGACCAAATCGATTTCTTGAAAAGTAGTGCTATTGTATTAGTAGGTAAAGCTCATTTAATAGGTGGAGTTTGCCTAGTAGATGACATAGAGGTTAATACTCTCACATTAAAGAGACCAAGTTCATCCCTAAAAGATTAATGATATTGCTCTAATGAGACTAAATTCATTCCTTAGAAAGTGGTTCTATTGCACTAGTAGATGGAACTCATCTAATAGGTGGAATAAAGGGTTTTGCTTTTACATCAGAGAGACTAATTGCATCCTTTAAAGAATTATGCTATTACACTAGTAGATGGAACTTGCCTAGTAAATAAAGCTTTCCTAGTATGTGGACCTTGTCTTTTGTGTATCATCAAAACCCCTAAGTTTCAGTGACATCTTTTGACGTGTACAAGTCGTCATAAAAATTATGGGCGTAGCCTTGAGACATAGTCATAAAGCGTAGTCGTGAGAGTAGTCATAGGTATAGCTATAAACATAGTCATGGGTGACATCGCAGGTGTTGTCATAGGTGTTGTCTCTAGCATAATGTTTGGCATGTTGTTAGCGTAGCTGTAGACATAATTTTTGGCATGGTTACCATTATATTGGAGCTTCATTGGCTATAAAATGAGCTTTAAAGAAACAAAAATGAATTCATTTTTTATTTAGGTTCTCGTAAACAATGTCAATGATATGTCTAAAAAAAATCCAAGTAGCTTAGGAGCAAGATTTATGTGTTGGATAATCGGTTAATCTCTTGATTTTAGCAATCTGATTCATCCTCTCTAATTAAGATGGTTAGTACCTGCAAAATATTTATTTTGGTAGATTTGAGGATTCTTATATGCTTAAGTAAATATTTTTTTAGATAGAGAAATTAAAATGATATTTTAGAGAGATAAACTCTGAAAATATATATACTAAAACTATTGAGAATAAAGAGATTATGAACCTTAAATTGGTAGATTCATAAGGTATTTATAGTGCATGAATCTTGTCTTTTTGTAGATAAAAGAGTTAAAGAGTCATTTTACCTCTTTTTTTTATATATAAATTAAAGTGATATTTTAAGTTATATTATATTAAAAATAATAAGTATTAAATCAGTATAAAATACTAAAAAACCGGTGTAAAGTTCTAAAAAAATTCTTAAGAAAGCATTAGATCCTTGGAACTCTTTGACCCATTTCTTGATTAAGGGTTTTGTGTCATTTAAATTTGGGTTTATCATATGTAAATATTTATAAAAATTAGAGATTTTAATAAAAATCATGAATGTTTATTTGGGAAAGTAAATAGGTTTATATATTTTTTAGGACTGAAATTATAAATAAAGCTAACTTATGTATCATCAAGAAAAAAAAATCTGTCTTTAGTTTTATAAAACTAAACTAGTTATAGGTTCCATGAAAAAGGAATAAGGTTGGATTGCAAGAAGCAATATTATAGAATTTTTACCATTTTAATATTTGGTACTTCTTTTTTATTTACTATGTTAATTGTTACGAGGGATCATTTGGTATATCTATCTATCTTTAATAATTTTTGTAGGTTATTTAAATTTTGTAAAATGTTCCAAGTTTCTACATTTTAAGTTTTTTTTTTTAAATAATTTTTTATGGTTTTTTATTTTTGATTTTTTGATTTTTCAAATTTTGTTATGCATTTGAAAATAATTTTTTCATTTTTTAGATTTTGAAAACTAATTTTTATTTTGGTGGTCTAAGAGGTTTTTTTATTCCAAAAATGAATAAATGGGTATATGATAGAAAATTTGGTTATATAAAAATATACGACTGTGAAAAATTCTAAGAAATGCATATGAAATCATACTTAGTATATAATTATGTTGATATTTATTACTCGTTGTCACATCGAAGGGATGACTTCATATTTTCTTTGAGTTTTGTTAATAAGGTTATAATTTTTTTATTAATAAATGTATGAAATATAATAAAAAAAACATTTTTTTTTAATAAAAAACTAACAGAACTTGTATATTTCAGTGGTTAAAATAAAATATTTACCCATTTTTATGTAGCTCTGCGTTTACGCAAAGACACAAAACCCCTAATCCCAACAACCTCCGAGGAATCTCTGCCTCTGCCTGCAATTTCTTGCTGATCCAACGGCAAAGTCAAAGAACCACACTGCTCATAACCAGTCTTATAAAGCTCATAAAAACGGGATCAAGAAACCCAAAAAGCAGCGGCACACGTCCACTAAAGGGGTCTGTAACTTTTGCTCTGATTTCTTCTTTTTTTCATTTTATTTTTCATGTCACTTACAATTTTGATGCATATATGTCAATATTCGCTCTTTTATTTTTGTGCACAAATAGATGGATCCTAACTTTTTGAGGAACCAGAGGTACGCGAGGAAGCATAACAAGAAAATGGTGAATCTTCAACCGAAGAGTAGATATTGAACTCATCTTGGCTGTTTCTAGTAATTTTTTTCATAATGCTATATTTTTCCTTTTGTTTTCACTCACAAGACAGCAACATTCGTTTGGTTTTAGTCTGATTTTATATCTCAAGAATTAGAAAGATGATTTTTTGGACGTGTAGAACTAATTGTCTGGTTATTATGAAAATAGAAACTATTTTTGGAGGTTTAAATGCATGAATGTGGCTTGCACTCCTGAAATAGATGTGATGGATGCCTAGCTATAATTTTCAGTGATATCTTGTCTTAGTGGGATACCTTTTCTGTGGCGTAATTTTGGGAGTTAACTGATTTGGTCATCTGGGAGTGATTCTTGTTTTTATGCATGGCTCTCCTTGTTGATGTATTCAGCTGAATTCATTGAAGTCTTCAGATACAAGGGAACATTTTATATGATTGCCATTGGCTTGTGCCGTGTAATGTTGGTATTAAGCCTGTTTTCTCGGATTTATGTTAGCGAAGGTGAAGTTGTAAATTGTGTGTGGATCTTTATTGCTTCCACTATTGCTTTGGACAGGTTTCAGGACAGTTTCATTTATGAATTGATTAGTTAAAATAATTGAGACTAGGCCATTTTTAACTCAGTGCGATGAATATCTGACCATTAACAGCCTTCCACAATTATATAACCACAATAGAAAGTCATTGTTTATCAATCAATAAGCTGCTATTACTTTAATCATCACAATGGTGTGGGTCTGTGTATCCTCATTGCTCTGTCAAGAGGTGAAAGTTTGCTAAGCTCTTTTACTCCAGTTAGTGGGTGGTCGTTTTAGCTTATTTATTTGATTTGGTAACTGAAAAGGTTGGAGACAGAGAGATTCTGTAGATTTTTACTTGTCAATTAAGCATTTTCTTTTCATTTAAGAAGAGTTCTGTGTCAAATACGTCCAATATTTCTTGGGAAGGCTTTCTTTCGGAAAGTGCCAAAAGGTTAAAAGGAGTGCTCAAGCAAACTGTTTTATTGGAAATATACTAAGTTTTGACTTATTAGTTTGAAACGGAAAGCTGTGGCAGTGTCTGCTTTATTCTGAAGGCAACTGTTGTGAACGGATGTTGATCAAAATTTGTCTTGTTATCAATTGAAATTGAGATTATTATTATTATTATTATTATTATGATTATTATTATCATTGTGGTTAAATGGTTGATTTTAGCATCTGTGAGTTGTTAAAATTTGGAAAGTTCAAAGGAAGTTGTGGGATGGTCAGCTTTATCCTGAAGGTTTAAGGAACCAATTGTCATGGATGAATGCTAATCATGAATTTTCTTGTTATCAATGAGGTTGAGATTATTTTGAGACCTTTCTTGATCCTTGTGGTTAGTGGTTGATTTCTGCTTCTGTGGATTGTTGTTATTCAGAACCAAACATGTGCAATTTGATTGTGCATCTCAGATTTTTTACCTAGTGGTAACCATCATGTCTTGCCGCCCCTGAGGGATTATGAGGATAAGTGTTATATTATCGTGACCACTAATCTAGGGCCTGGTTTGGCATCCTCCTTTCTGAAATGATAGAACTGATGATAGTAAGTCTTTCAACACCCATCATAGACCCCTTGACATGGGGATTACCTTTTTATGTGAGCTCATGTCCTAAAATTCAGACTATTTAAGGTGGTTAGTTAGAATCTTACAGTTTTTTTGTCGGCAAACCAAGCAGTCAAATGGAAATTCTTGGTCACCTCCCGCCTGGTGGGGTGGATAAGGCTAGGATCATGTTTAGCTTCCCTTCTGGAGTTTCTCAAATATGTTGGAAGCGCGCATAGTAACTGGGGAAAGCCAAAAGGTTCATCGTGGCACCACTTGCACATGAAGCTTGAAGAGCTCGAGGACAAAGGAATCACCTTTCTGGTCAGGTTATTGTGTCTCTGGTGAGGTGCTATAGGTTGGTTTTTAACTCTCTCCAGCTAAATTAAGGAGCATTCAGGGATGTGTTTTGTCAGTTGATCTTCCCTTCTTGGCATCTGCCACCATGGATTTAGGATAGAATCGATTGTTCTTTCATTTCAGTATATAGAAAATTTCTGGTGCTTTTTCTGTGGGGTTATTTTGTTAGTGGTAAATGATTTCTGCTGGCGATTTTATAGTATATCTTCACATGAAGCATATGTTAAGGCTTTTTGTAAAACAGGTCAGCATGTGTATATCGACCGGCAGTACACCCAACTTGTCCCAATTCAGGGAACTTACAGAACTTAGAGTAAGTACTGCTAATAAATGAATAGCTTCTGAATTGTGACAAGGCGCAGCAAACAAAACCTTTTTTTTTATTAACACATTTTAAGTGCATAAAATGATGCAAGCAAACCCTAAGCTGATCCTAATGTAGATTTATCGTTTCTGTGAGCCTTCCTCCCCGTCTTTGGTGGTAATACACACAATATTCTAGCTTTGTTGGAAGAAAGTTAGAATCCGTCATCATGCTTTAGGGAAGAGTTGGATGGGGGAGCAGTCTTGTCATGAGGGTGCTTGACGATCACGACTGGACACTTGACACGCTTGGCACAATGTTCACTCACACTTCCGAGGATAGCCCTGTAACAATGAATTAGAGGATAAGGCCTTGCTGTTCTATAGGAGATGAATAATCATTTCGATTTAGATGAAAGAGTTCAATAAACCAGTGAATCTTTACCTCTTCAAGAAACCATAGCCATGGCTTCCCATGACCAAAGTGTCAGGTCTAAGTTTCTCAACTGTATCACAGATCACATCCTGTGCCTCTCCACTCCCAATTACTTTTTCCACGTTTACCTGCGCAGAGCTTCCATCATTAAGCAGACATGAAGGGAAGGAAGCAAACAGACTAGCATACAAAAGGAAAAGGCTTGGTTTACATTTCCGTTGAAGTTCCTGAAGACGGCTTCTGCTCGTTTCATCACTGAGTTCACCAAGTCGGTCCCATATTTTTCCATGGCAACAATCACATCAGCCGAAAATATGTGCGCTACAATCAAAAGTTTCCTTCAGGGATATAATTAAAAGAGATATATAATTAAAAGAGCAAGGAAGTAATGGATACCTGCGATGTCGAAGGAAGAGTAGATAATTGGAGGAGGTTTAACATAGAGGAGGACTAGCGTGGTGGTGGAATTGTGAGAAATAAGGTTGCTCAGACACCATGAAAGTGCATGCATGCTCTCCTCACTCTCGTCCACCGCCACCACTATCTTGTGCTTGTTGTCGACACTCACTCCTTCCATTGTAAGTAACCTCGACAGTCTGGTTTTCTTACTCCTAGCTGATTTATAAAGCTTATAAACACAGCTCTGGGAAAAATACTGGCCTCAAAATGTTGATAACAAAACAAGCCTAATCCGTAGTATTATTTATAGGCAGTATACGCAGTCCTGGGTTTGATTTGCTGGTTTTGAGTTCAGTGGGTTGTGTAATTAGATTAACCGGATGAGGCTTTTGAAATGAAAAGGACTACCTGCTAATAAAAGTATAGGCATTAAAGAGCCACCTTGACTTCGAGGCCAGTCCAGCACGATACTCGACAAAACACTTTCGTCTTTGCACAGTTAAAACAAGGTCCTAGGAAATTTACTTTTTCAAGCTTACGTACATGATATTTCCTCTTTCAGTTGAATGATTTCTTTCTTGTTTTGCATTTGAACTCTGTCTGGAGATTCCTTTGACAGGACCAAAGCCATTGACTTAACATGGACAAACATGACATGGTTATCTACGGAGTTATTATTGTTGTGGTGGCGTTATGTTTTTATAAATATATATATATATATATATATTTTAAATTAATTTTTTAGTATTTTTATACCGTTTTAATCTAGTGATATAAAAAATAAATCTTAAAAAATAATAAAAATTATTATTTTAATAAACTTTTAAAAAAAACTTGTAATTTTATTTTCAATTGATTACAAATTTGCCCCTCAAATTTGGTAGATCAAACTTTAATATTTTTTTAATGTTTATCTGAAACGATTTTTGTTTTAATTTAAAAAAACTAAACGAAGTTTTGGGTTGATTAGTCTTAAACCAGGTGTAATAATAATTAATATGAAAGTGATAAAATATATTTTTTATTTTGTTAATTTTTTATACGATAAATCGAGGATAATAGCTATTAGTATAGCGAGGTAGAGCCTCAGCACACCAAAAGCATCGCGATCGCAAGCTGATCCACAGACCATGGAGATGTCTGTGGCCATTAAAACTTACTATGGAGCTCGGTGTGTTCAGTGAGCTCATCAAGACGATAATACAGGAGGGAGGCTGCTTCAATTTCAATCAAACTCGTTTCTAGCAAATCCCCCCCACGAAAGATTCCTTTGCTCTCTGATTGGGGAGGTCAGTCCAAATCGGCCGCGATTGCTTGAGCAAGCTGGAGGCCACCTGGCATCGTGTGGATATTATATTTTTTTAATTGAAAACAAAAGGATACTGCTTATCTTTAATAACATGAATTTAAAAAAAATAAACTCATATGCTAAGAAAAATATTAAATCTAATTTTAGTAAAAACAAAAAAAGAAGAAGTAAAAGAATGTTTTTACTCTTATTATTCTTTTTATTTATTTATTATAACTTAGAGATTAAGTATTGTTTTCAATATCAAACTATTTTTGTTTTTATAAAAATGTCATGTAAATACAACTTATTTATATATAAAATTACAAACAAATGATACTAATCTTTTCGAAGTGTTATGAAATTAATAAAACATTTTAAAAGATTAATAACAATTTAAAAGGATTAAATATACTATTTTTTAAAACATAAGATAAAGGATGGTAATTAATATTTAAATAAAAAAATTAATGAAATTGAAAAAATAAAGTCATGCCCTCTTGTATCCTCTTGTGTGTAGTCAACCATTAAAAAGCCTCGGCATACCTTTGCTTGATAATTTTTTTTTTTAAAATATTTTTTTTTTTTTTTTTCTAAATAGATAACTAATTCTCTACGGTGGAAGATGAATTATCGCCTTGCTACATGATTTTTTAGAAAAAAATCAATTTTTTTAGTGACTAAAATATAATTATTTGATTACTTTCTCTTTTTCTAATATTATCCGATGACTTCTCCTCATCTCTTAACATTCAGAAAAGAAAACATCAAAAAATAAAGTTTAAAAATGAAATATGAATTGCTAAAACAACAAGGACCAAATGTATAAATAAACTAAAACTTTAGGTTTCAAAGGAACTTTTTCCGCACCAAAATCTAAAAGTGATTTCTTTTTTTATTTTTTTATAAAAATAAATTTAAACTATTATTAAAGTATCATAAACATAAATTTTATTAAATTTTTTTATAAATTATTTTTATTTTTTATTAAAAATATTTAAACTATCCTTAAAAGAAACCTAAGTTCATAAATTATTTATAAACAACAAATCATCATAAAAATCTAATCTAACATTTTAAATTTAAAAATTTAAATTATATTTTTCTATTAAAATAATTTATTTTTTATGTTTATAAATTTGTTTTTTCTTCACTAGAAATTCTATCTTCTCTCTTTTTATCTTTATGGATTTGTATTTTTTTTTTATATTTGTTTTGCTCAAACTCATTGAAAAAAAAACATTTATTTAATGCTACTCATTTATGATTTTTCACTGACAATAATATTATTTTATATTTTTTTAACAATGCTAGACTATATGATTTAGTTTCATCACACCATTTATGTAGTTTTTTTTTTACTTTTTATCATATTTGTCCAAACCTTCTATGTAGATTTATATTGCAAATAAGGTTTTTTTTTTTTTAAAAGATAAAACTTGAGTTTCTTAGAGCTGGTATGTCTACCAAACCTAAAGTTCTTAGGTAAGCATGGCTGCTAGACGCATACAACTTAGGTCATATTAGTCTCAGGTATTGACTTTAAAAAGATAATTAAAAAAAGAGAGAGAAAAAAAAACAGAATGTATAACTTTTATTAAAGAAATAAAAAATTCGTAAACATAAAAAAATAAACCATTTAGATTTAAAAAGTTAAATTATATTTTTGTGATGATTTGTTATTTATAAATTATTTATACTCAGTTTATAAATAATTTATAGATCAACGTTACTTGAGTTGTCAAACATGTCTGAGTCAAGTTTACTTGAATAATAATAATAATAATAATGCAAACAATACAATCGAACTATTTCAATTGTACTGTTTGTATTGAAAGAACAACGTATAGAATTTCTATTGAAGGAAAAATAATTTTATAAACATAAAAAAATAAACTATTTCAATGGAAAGATATAATTTGAATTTTTAGATCTAAAATATTAAATTAGATTTTTATAATGATTTATTGTCTATAAATGAGTTATACTTTATTTATAAATAATTTTTAAACTCACGTTACTTGGTCTGACAAACATGCTTTGCTCAAGTTTACTTAAATAATCATAATAATAAAAATAATAGTGGTGGTGGTGGTGGTAGTCTTTAGTGGTAGTTTTAGTGGTAGTGGTAATGGTAATGATAGCAGTAGCAGTAATGGTAGTAGTCGTAGTGGTAGTTCAATTATATTGTTTGTATTGAAAAAACAACATATAGAATTTCTATTGAAGAAAAAACAATTTTATAAACATAAAAAATAAACTATTTTAATGGAAAGATATAATTTGAATTTTTAGATCTAAATATTAAATTAGATTTTTGTAATGATTTGTTGTTTATAAATGAATTATAATTTGTTTATAAGTAATTTTTAGATTCACGTTACTTGAGTCTAACAAACATGTTTTGTCCAAGTTTACTTGAATAATCATAATAATAACAATAGTAATAGTAATAGTAATAGTAGTAGTAGTAATTATAGTAATAATCGTTTTTGTTATTGTTATAGTAGTAGTGGTAGTAGTGGTAGTCGTAATGCTAGTAATAGGAATAGTAATAGTAGTTTTAATAGTCATAGTGATAGTGATAATAGTAATAGTGGTGGTAGTGATAATTGTGGTGGTGGTAGTCGTAATTATAGTAGTTAGTGGTACTGGTGGTAATAGTGATGACAGTGTTGGTGGTGGTAGTGATAATGTTAATAGTAGTGGTGGTGGTGATAATAGTAGTAATTATAGTAGTAATGGTGATGGTGGTGGTGGTGGTAATAGTAGTAATTATAGTAGTAGTGGTGGTGGTAGTAATAATAATAATTATAGTAGTGGTGGTGGTGATGATAATAATAATAATTATAATAGTTGTGGTTGTGATAATCATTAGTGATAGTGGTAGTAGTAACAGTAGTAGTGGTGGTGGTGATAATAATAATAATTATAGTAATGGTGATGGTGGTAGTCATTAGTGGTAGTGGTAGTAGTAACAGTAGTAGTGATAGTGATAGTAGTATTAATAGTAGTGATAATGATAATATTATTAGTAGTCATAATCATAATAATGGTGGTGATGGTGATAATAATAATAATACTAATAAAAGATATAATTTCTATTGAAGGAATAACAAATTCATAAATTAAAAAAATAAATTTTTTTAATAGAAAGATATGATTTAAATTTTTATATCTAAAATGTTAAATTAGATTTTTATGATAATTTATTTTTTATAAATTATTTATACTTTGTTTATAAATAATTTTTGGATGATACTAATAACAACAATCACCACCACCACCACTATTATACACTCAAAGTACTTAGGTCTTACAACCATATTTGAGCCACAGTAGTTAGGCCTGACAACCTTATTAGATCTCAGCGAATTGGATCAGGCGACCATGCTAAACCTAAGCACCTTGAGTTTGGTAGTCATACAATACCTAGGCACCTGAACTGCAAGCCTATCTGCCCATGTCTACCATACCCACACGTCCAGGTCTGGCATCACATATGGTTGCCACATCTAAGGCGCATGGGTCTGGCAACCAATGACAGACCTAAGCAAACAACAAATAAGAAGTGAACAATCGTGTACTTTAGTTATCAAGAAAGGAAAAGGAAAGCAAAACTCAAACAACTGATTACCAATGACAATCCAACCATAACATATCTACATGCATTGTTCTATGTGAAAGAGAGCATGATTGTGCATCTAGTGATATAATGGATGGGTAGATTTGGCTACCGAAAAATGTCTCACGCGTCTCCTAAATGACACAAATGTCACCCACTTATTGGTTGTGTGAAACACTCTCCAACAAATTTTTGATTTAAAAATAAAAAATACAACATAAAAATACTAAAATGTCCTTCATGGTTTTTTTAATTACACAAAAATATCAAAATACCTGCAAAGGCAAAGCTTTTTTTTATTATCTTTTTTTATTCAAAAGGCATTATTTGCTTGTACTTAAAAATTAAGAAAACTTGATTTCCCTTATGAAAGAAAGCCAAATAAATATTTATTACTCTTAAAAAGATAAAAAATTAAAAATGAAACTACTATTATAATTCACAGTGAAAAATCTCTTAAACTACAATGATTTCTCTATACCGTTTAATTTTTGTTATAATACATATTCATTAAATATTTGTAAGAAATTAAAAAATATGAATATTAAATTTATATATAATTATTCATAAAGTAACTTCTAATATTATAAAAAATTATTTAATCTTATTTGAAAAGTATGATATTATTATATGACTTTTAAAATATCATTGAAATTATATTATTCAAAAATTATCTTATTTTAAAACATTAAATAATTAAATAATTAAATAAAAAAATTAAATAATAACTAAGTGAGTCAAGCCAACTGCGCCAGGATTTGAAAGAATAATTCATGTGCGAGTAGGCTTACAAGGCCAAGTCTATACTCTTGGCCTAGCAAATGACATGTCGATCTAGCAAATGACATGTTGTATATCTAGAAAGGCAATATATTTTTCAATGCAAGAATTGTTTTTCTACCTTTGATAAATAACAATGGGGGATTTGATTTTAAAAACTATATTTCAATTAATTTTTATCTAAAATTATCAAAAACACATAATATGAATCTTTATAACTTTGTTTTCAACTAGGCAATAAATTATAATCAGTATAATAATTCAACATCAAACTAAAATATATTTTTTAATTTCAATCTACTTTCTTTTTCCTTATATTAAGACCTAAACTAAATTAAACTTTTTTCTTCAAAATAAACTTATTAACATCAAAATTATACTTTTTTTTATGACAAGTTGAAAGCTTTCTCTCTTCTCAGTACTTCTTTCTCTTTAATGCATTGGAAACTAAAATATGATATAAATAAAATTTATAATCAAAATTTAAACTTCGAATACAAGTGGGATGATATTAAAAAAAAGCTAGCCTCATCAAACCGTATATGTCACAGTGTGATGCATAGTGGAACACTATTATTTTTTGTTATTTTAATAATTTAATTTTTATTTTGAGTTTTTATTTAATTTTAATAAGGGTAGTTTTGAAATTTGAAGTCCAATCCCTTCTTTGAAGTCGAGTGAGTCCAAGAAGACAGAGAGGGCAAAAAAACAAGAAGTTTCGAAAAACAGAGAAGAAACCAGAGAGAATTTTTATTTTTAAAAAAAAAATAGAAAGGAAAGAAGGAAGGGAGGAAATAAAGGCAAAATCACACAAAAATGGGAGATGCTGTATTGTTTGTTGATGATTTGCAGGCTAGCTGTGCAATGCTGTGTTTTTTGTTGTTTTAAATAATTTAATTTAAATAAGGGTAGTTTTGGGATTTGAAGCCCAATTCCTTGTTTAAAGTCGATGGAGGCCAGGAAGACAGAGAGGGGAAAAAAACAAGAAGTTCCGAAAAACAGAGAGGAAACCAGAGAGAATTTTTTTAAAAATAAAAAAATAAAAAAAACTAGAAAGGAAGAAGGAAAGAAGAAAGGAAATAAAGGGAAACTTACACAAAAATGGGAGATATTGTACTGTTTGTGGATGGTTTGCGAACTAGTTGTGCAATACCACACTGTAGAATTTGCCATGAAGCAGAATTTGAAAGCTGTAAAAGCTTGGAAGCTCCTTGTGCTTGCTCTGGAACTGTCAAGGTAAGCTAAAAAAATCAAGAATACCTTTTCTTGTGAGTACCTTTAGTTTTGATTTTCATCTTCTGTTCATGACTTCTTTTTTTGGGTCTCTGTTTCAGTTTGCACATAGAGAGTGCATACAGAGATGGTGTCACGAGAAGGGAAACACAAATTGTGAAATATGTCTCCAGGTTTTTTGAAACTTGAACGATTTATCTGTTAAGGCATGTTTGGAGCTGCGCCTGCATGTTAAAAATGAATTAAAAAATAAAAATACATTTTAAAAATCAATTTCTAACAGCCTCTCAGGAGTTCCTCTGCTCTCTTATTTGTTTTGTTTTCATGGTTTGTCTTATTGTTTCATTTTTCCGGTTAGCTGTGTTGCAGATACTTTGATTATATGAATCAAGTATTTGTTCTTTGTTTTACTTATCTGTTTTTCAAACTTTGAAAACATCTGTTTCGGTTTTCTTCGAATTTTCTAGCCTGCAATCTTGTCTTTATCCGCTCTCATAATGTATGTCATTATGCCGGCCTATTTCTAACGATATCCACTGTAGATTCTCTAGTTATAGCCCATGAACACAGAACTTACTGTATTGGAAGGAAAAAGGAAAGCTTTCTACAATTTTTTTGGATGAAATTCGTAATGGGGTCTTCAATGGGTTTAATCTTAATTTCAAAGATATATTAGATAATTAATTGTTTTTGAATTTTGAATTTTTTTTTCCAGAATTATGAACCAGGATACACAGCACCTTCAAAAAAGTGTGAGCTGATTGAGGCAATGACGATTAGGTAACCTACCTTCATATTTCCATTCAATAATTTTCATAAATTGTAGATAAAAAAAAAAAAACGCCTGGCAGTATTATCCTCCAACTGCATGTGCAAGTTTAGAATACTTGCGTTCCCTTTATTTGCAAGCTTCCTCCTGATATAAGAAAACACCAAGCAAATTGGTCACAGCTGTTTGCTGCTTGGTCCATGAACTATGACTACTTTTTGACATTTTCAAGTCTTTAGCCTTTCTTTTTTGGAGCTGTCATGCATATGTCATCTAGTAATGTAGTACAATCATGAGTGATTGTGGCAGAGATAGTTTGGAAATTCCAAGAAGAGAACATGATCCGGAAAACCAAGAAATGGAAGCCACATCTGAAAGAACAACAGCTGACTCTCGGTCTTCTTGCTTCTGGTATTTGGCTATAACAGTAGGTCCTTGTTCATTATACGATGCTTGAAAGTACATTTATTAATGCTTAGTTTAAGAAGATCGTGATAAAAGAAAAAAGAGGAAATGTTAGTTTAGCTATGGCCTGGTGTAATGGGGAACTTCGGTTCACCGGAATATTTTGTAACATTTAAAAATTCGGTGGGATCGCTTAGCTAAGTTACTGATTCATTCAAGCTGCCCTAGAATCAGTCAAATTGAAAGTGGAGCACAATTGTTTAGTAGCAATAATGTGGGCCGAAACCCCCACGGCCATGCAATAAAAGCTCGAGTTTATTGATGGACTGTTCCTTCATGATTTTTTTCTGCAGATTACAGCCCTTGTACTTTCGAGACATCTTTTCGCTGCAATCACCGGCGGAACAGAGGACTACCCATTTACACTTGCTACTGTGAGCATTTGATTCCCTAATGGTGGCTGTTCATACTTCACAGTTCAACCTATCTGTATCCTTTCCAAATTGATTCTCTTCCTGGTGAATTTTGCAGATGCTTGTCTTGAGAGCTTGTGGAATTCTATTCCCAATGTATGTTGTTTTTCGGACACTTGCAGCAATTCATAAGAGCATTCGGTATCAATATCAGGTGAGCACCCTTTATAACAATGGACAAAGTTCTGTATAAAATCTGAACGGCAAAGATTAGAAACCTTCTATTTGCAATTTGAAGCGAGCAAATTTATTCCTGTAAACATCAATGACCATAGAAGATACGACATCAAGAGCTCTTCAATTAATAACATCTTTGCGAGCTAACAAGAACATTTTAATTCGTTTTTGCTCATCAGGATTCTGACGATGATGACGACGACGAAGAAGATTACAACTCAAACTATGACGGTGATGAGCAACAGCATTTAGTATAGGCATGCTCCTAATAAATTTTATGATTTCTCTTTTTTTTTGTATGTGAGCATTCCGTCAGTGCTCGTCATGTCATTATTCTTCCCCATTTTCAGGGTAAAAGCGAAGAATTGAGGTTTTAGAATTCTGTCACATTCAAGGTGAGGGTGAAATTTCACATTAATAAAACCCCACCCAATAACTAAAAAGCTGAAACATGCCGGTCAGTGGAATTGAACCACCAAGCAGGCTCATATGCGTTTACTTTCAAAACAAATCACATCACTCGCATTACGTACCAACAGCCTCTTCCTTTTGTTGCCTGAACCCACCTCTTCCTTTTGTTGCCTGCCTGAACCCACCTCTTTGACATTACAACCATCTCTGATCGGAGCACTATCCCTTATCCTTTCAATACTCCATCACCAATATTATATTTCAATTACATTTATAATTGTAATATAATATCGGTGTTATACGTATAATTATAATTATGAAAAGCAGTACAGAAGTTGGATAATTGATTGTTTTAATTGTTGTAACTCATCCAATTTACCTTTTTTCATCCTTGTACTTTCTTTTTATGTAATCCTTCCACACTTACTTTATTTGAGATTGACATTAATAGTTTTCTCCCCTAAGCATGATATGGGGTTTTCCACATAGACAAATAAATTATCATTAAACCAGTGCTCAATTTTATGAAAGATTGTTCAGATTTTTTGTTTTTCGAAAGATTAAAACTAAAAGGGACTACGATTCAAAATTATGAAATGATGTAGTCATTTTTGTCCCTGAAAGGTAGGAAAAAAAAACAGGTGAAAAATCTGAAGGTAGGAGAGAAAAGATAAGAAAAAGAATTGGTCATTAAAGCCACACTAGAGCTCCATAGACTCCCGCATCACCATGGGAGAAAGCCTCTACTGATAGGATTCCAGAGACACTAAGGAGGCCATCTTCAGAATGTAAAGGAGGTCACACACACCTTTCCAATATTGCAGTTCCTCTCACACGCAGGCACGTGTCTCTTGATGAGTCCTTACCCCTAGATCAAAACGTTACGATTCACTCCGATGCTGCTTGCTGGTGGAGGTTGGGATGAGCAATAAGCGCCAGATAATGTTTTCCCATTTCATTCGATTTAATCCTTGATTCTATAATAATTGTTTAATCGAGTCTCGAGTTTCATCCTGTCAAGCTCAAGCACTTTTTTTTTCAATTTAGTATTTGATTCTCTACTAACTCTTTTGTCTGGCCTCGAATTTTATCCCACTTAAAGACAAATAAAGGTCAAACCCGAGAGAGAATAAATGAAGAGGAAATAAAGAGATTTTTGGCAAACAAGGTTAGGGCATTGTGGTCATATCTATGATCCATGTCAAAGTTGTTAAAATTACAATTTAACTCATAAAATTATATATTTTTATAAGTTGATATAGGTTTTACGTGCTAAATCGTTTGTAATACTCGAAAATGGGTAAAATCAAGTTAAAATAGGATAAAATTGTTAAAATTAAATGAAACCGTATAAAATCATAATTTCACCACCGATTAAATGAGTTTACCCGCAGAAAATAAAAATGCAATATTGCTAACAGGTGTCAACCACCTATTGGCTTTAACAGAAAAAATACACATTCATCGAATCATCAATTATATATGCAGTCTTCTCTTCACATTTCACCATTCATGTTTAGAACAAAAAAAATCCCTAAATTGAAATCCTAAAATTCTAAATCATCACTAAGGATTCCTCATTGATTTAGTCTCTTAATCCTTTTCTCTCAACCGTCCACAATTTCACGGTCCAATAATCAACCACCATCCACCGATACTCCACAACAGCCCTCGCCCCTCATCTTTTTTAGTTTTCCATCATCGACAACGTTCTTTTCACCAGCCACCGTGAGAACCAGAGTCCACCTAACAACAACGACGTCTCCCCAGTCTCTGCTATGTAAGTTACTCTGTTTATCTTGTTTCACCTCCTACAAAACTTCACTGGTTCTCTCTTCTCTATTGGTAACTACTAGCGGCTGGGGGGGCTTTTTTTCCCTGTCCGTTTCTTACTTTGATGCTAATATTAGTTTGATTGGATTCGCAGGCTCTAAGTTTGACTGCAATACTGATCCGCTTAGTGCTCACTACTCAGAACAAAGGTAAGATTCTTAGTTTCTTACTATATCCGTTTCTTACCCTATTTGTAATTTTTTCGTGACTGTTGTTTAGGACCTTTAGGTGCTCTAATCTTTACAGTTTAATGATGTTAAAGATTGAGATTTTGATTCAAGGTTTCTGTGACTTTGTCTATTATTGAGTTTTTTCTTACCCTAGATTTGGATTTATTGTAATTTAGAGTACTGCTACTGCTGCTGCAAGTTAACTGGATTTAAACTTGTGATGAATGGATTTGGGTTGTAAGTTGTAACCTATCATGAGCGTGAGTCTAATTTAGAGTGATGTGTGATTGTTTTTATGCTGCCTTTACTGAGTTATAAAGGGTTGTAAGTTTGTAACCTGTCATGGTGCTTTGATCTTTACAGTCTATTATTGAGATTTTGCCTTTGAATTTTAGATTCAAAGTTTAATGTTTGTGTGTGTTTATAGCTCAATGTTAGAAGATGGGTTGTTGGCTATTATTTTTTTGTAGCGTGTACTAAAATCATTTATCTTAGGTTTTTTGATTGGATAATAATATAAAAGTTGGGCTATTATGTATTATGGTATTTCTTTTTTAACAAAAATTTAATTACAATCATAAAATTTTTGGATTGATTATAGGGCTGATTTGAATTGATTCTTGAATTATTGAACTTATGACACCTAGAAAAAATTCATCTGGTAATAGGCTTAATGTGGGATGGCAACATAGTATAGATATTGATAAGAATTCTAGAAAAGTTCAATGTAAGTATTGTCAAAAAATTATCAGTAGAGGTATTTTTTGTTTTAAACAACATTTGTCTTGCACTCATAAGAATGTTGAGCCATATCAACAAGTACCAGAAAATGTTAAGTTGATGATTTTAGGTGTTTTGGTGAAAAATTTAGAAGCAACTGAAAATAAAAGAAAGGTCTATCAATATAGTGTAAATGTTGATGATGATGAAATAAAGGAAATTAGCTCCAAGGACAAATGAAAGAGAGTAGCTAGTGGTAGTGGAAGTACACAAATGAACCTAAATCAATTACTAAAAAAGGATATTAGAGAAGTAGCATGCCGAAAAATTACAAGGTTTTTTTACACTAGTGTAATTCTATTTAATTGTGTAAAAAACCCTAAGTTTCTTAAGGCACTTGAATTAGTTGCAAAGCATGGGTTAGGTTTCAAGTCTCCATCCTACCATGATATTAAAGAGAAGTATTTGAATCAATAAGTGGATTAAACAATGAATATGCTTAAGGAGAATAAGTTAGAATGAAAAAAAAACTGGTTGTTCAATATTGTCTGATAGATGGACAGATAATAAAAGATGTATTTTTAACTTGTTGGTTAATAGTCCTAAAATGACAGTTTTTTTTTGTCATCGGTGGATACTTTTAATATGTCCAAGGCTGCTGTATTTAAGATGTTAAATGCCATTATAGAGAGGATTGGGAAGGAAAATATTGTCCCAGTAGTCACCGATAATGCTGCAAATTATAAGGCAGCAAAACAATTATTGATGAAAAAAAGAAAGAGTTTATTTTGGACACCATGTGTTGCTCATTGTATTGACTTAATATTAGAGGATTTTGAGAAGAAGTTAGAGGTTCATCAAGTAACTATTATGAAAGGAAGGAATTTGATTAAGTTTGTTGCCACTCGGTTTGCTACTGTATATTTGATTTTAGGATATTTGAATGATCATAAAATATAGTTAATGACTATGTTTACTTCCAAATAGTGGAATTCATGTAGGTTCACAACAATAGAAGAAGGGAAACGAATTCAAGATTGTGTTTTGGACAACAGGTTTTGGCATGATGTTACTATATGTATTATGAGAGCATATCTTCTAATTAAAGTTATTTGATTAGTTGATTCTTATGAGAAACCAACTATGGGTTTTATATATAAAACAATGAATGAAGCAAAAGAGAAGATACAAGTAAATTTTGGTTCGGTGAAAAAAAATACATATCTTGCTAATTTTTATTTCAAATGTTATCATTTATTAATATGAATGTCTTTAGAAATACTTTCAATTGAGATATTCTTAGAGTGTAATGATATTTTTATTGTTTTTTTAATATAGTTATATATCTTTATGGAATATTATTGATCCAAGATGGGAACTTCAACTCTACAGACTCATACATGCAACAACTTATTATTTGAATCCTCATTATCATTATAATCTTAATTTTAAGGTTAATGCCAATATTAAAATTGGATTATATCAATGCTTTGAAAGGATGGTATCTAATGCAAGTAAAAGGTGCAAAATTAACTTGCAACTTAAATCATTCAAGGATGCAAAAGGGTTGTTTGCATTGAGGCTGCCAAGATAGCAAGAGATAAAAAAAACTCCAGCTCAATGGTGGGATTCTTATGGGAATAAATGTCCAGAATTACAAAGGTTGCAATTCGAGTTCTAAGCTTGACTTGTACTTCATCTAGATGTGAGCGTAACTAAAATGCATTTGAAATGGTGAGTTTTTTTTATTTTATTGTTTTAAATGTTGAAATATTTGATAAAAATCTTACAAATTTGAATTGTTTATATAGGTTTATACAAAACAAAGAAATCATTTGCACTAAAAAAAAATGAATGACTTGGTATTTGTAATGTGCAATCTGAAATTGAGTAATAATCAAGTAAAAAAACAAACCGATAATTTTAGTGTGGGAGATGATCTTTCATTTGATGATGATTGGATAATTGAGGGAGAAAAACATTCAAATATTGATTTGCTTGGTGCTATTAATAGCGCAACACGAAGAAAAAATAGTAATGAAAATAAAAGTGATGAAGAAGAAATTCCTAATGATGTTGAAATAGAGAGTCAAGGTACTAAAAATGATTTGGAGATTCAAATTAATGATATTGGTGTTGGTACTAGTAGTAATACTAATGCTCATAATATTAGTGTTGACACTAGTAGTGACATTAATAATCCTTTTGATGCTAATGATATTAATGAATGTTTAAGGAATAATAAGGAAGATGAAGGCAATAAAGCTGGTTTTAGTTTACATGACACACCAGTATATTATTTGTTTTAAGTTTGTTAATTATAAGCTAATGAAAAGTTATTTATATTATGTATGGATTTTTATTTGAACCATGTATTTTAAGGTTCTTGAACTATATATGAATTTTTATTTGAAGCATATATTTTAAGGAGCTATGAATTTTTATTTGAAACATGAATTTTTTTAATGTATTTTGAAATTCCTTATGATTTTATGATCCAAGTTTGATTTGCATTTTTCATATCGTGTCAAAATCATGATTTTAACAACCTTGATTCATATCATGAATTTAACTGTTAAGTTAGGTTAATTTGGAGGTTCTTCAATATATTATTGCCTTCATATTAAATAAAGATATTATCTTAATTTATGTTTTAAAGCTAACACATGTTTTTACTGATTATTTGGATCATGTTTAAACTTACCAAAATCATTGGCTTATGTCATATCAATTTTTACATAGTGGCATGTGTAATACACATGTCATTTATTTATTTTCCCTCTATATTTAATTTAGTTTGTTTTATAATGACTCTTAAATTAAGTCTTAAATTTCATCCCACCCAAACTAATCTCTCTTCTTTTAATTTAGTCTTGATTCTCTACTAACTCCTTAGTTTAGGTATGAGTTTCATCCTACCCAAACCCAATGAAAGCCCAACCAGGAAGAGAATGGGAGAAGGAAAATGAAAGAGATAGCTTACAAACTAGGTTAGTTCATTGCACTCATATTCATAACTCAAGTCACGAATTTGACAATTAATCCAGGTTAATCGAGAGTGATTAATATGTTGTCATCTCATTTTATATATATATATAAAAAGATGTCATCTTATTTTTAAAATCAAATCATATTTTTACTAATTATCAAAGTTGAATTTGCCAACTTGATTAGATCTTTTTTTTTATGTTAAAACAAGTTGCTTAGAATTTTTCTAAGAAACAAAAGTTTGGACAACATCATCTTTTGAGATTTTTAGTTAGCTTGGGTTTTGATAAGATCAACTTTGTATGTTATAAGGTCACACTAGTTTTTTACAACAAAGAAAGAAGGATTTCTCCAACTGTGTGAACCCATCCTCGGATCCGAAATGGTTATGCAATACATAATTATGAATGAAATTTATGTCGCATGTTTTCTTAAGTATCCATCATAACTGAGAGTTATGATTTGCAAAGTTAAATCTCAAAATTTAAAAGGATTGAGCTAACAAAAATATTAGCTGTGTTGATGAATTACATGAGAGAAACTCTATCAGTATCTTGGGTTAGTGAAAAATTAGACCATAGATGATATAAAGTGTTCAATGATAGAAGATTCAGTCACTTTAATTTTGTTGGAAAAAATATTCTAGTTTTATACCAAAGTTTGATCACCAAGTTGATGTCGATCTTAATAGACTCATGGATAAAAAGATAAGATCTACATTATTTTTCCTATTTTATTATGTAGAAATCTTCTATAATATTCTTTATGATTTTTTTGTATGATTTTATCATTGTCATGCTCAACATCACGACAACCCACCCTCTCTTTCCTAAAGGAAAAGGCCTTTCGGTTTACAAAGGAGAAAGGTCTGAAACTTATGTTATATATAAATGAGTTATCACTTAGTATTATAGTCACAAGAAAACCCTTATTAATCTTTTAAAGTTCTAAGGTAAGGGATTAATCATGCTAAAAGAAAGATATTATTACCCTAAAACATCTTACCTGAAATAAGCTAGATTATTACTTGTCTTGCATTCCTAATGGCTTGTTATGCATGATGTACTGGTGGTATAAATGAGTCTACTATAATGAGTTAAAATTTGGGTACAAATTGGATGTTTGGGCTTAAACTTATTCATTCTAAACTTTAGGTCATGTTTTTCAATCCTAATTGTTATCAAGATGATAACTAGTATGGGTTTATAAACTTTAATAAAAACTATTAAACTGATACATCTAAAATCAGTTACTCTTAATAAAGACATATAATTATTGGTGGTCTTTTTAGATAAAGTAAATAAGGATGGGTTTATATGGGGCCTAATTGAACTAGCTTTAAATCTAGGTGGGTTGTCATTAAACATGTGTTTATGTAATTATGGTCCGTGAACAATGAACAATAAAGGTTCATTTATCTTATGGTACTAGGTTCTTTTTTTTTTCTTTTTTTGTTGAATAAAGCTTTAAACCTTACTCTTAAATATCCAAATAGTGATATTTATAGATACATTTATTTGGAAACAAGATATAGTGGTATTGAATATCCTTTTATGGATCAAGTTTGGACAATAACCTTTACGGGTGCATTTTTGTGAGGGTGTGTTCTTGTTATCAATAATGATGTTGGTAATTCAATTTTAAAATGTTTCTCCTAATCAATATTTAAGCACACTAGTTGGTGGAGACTCGTGTATACATAAACATTGTATCTGGATAATTAATTTATGTTTTCTTATTTATCATCATGTATTCTTTGGAATAAGACTCATTACATAATTCAATACCTCTAATTGATACCTAAGTGTAATAATAATGAGCATTCATTTACACTCGGAACTCATTAGTAAACATTGACATAATTGAATTGACTAATATAACACTATTAATTTACCCAAAAATACAATGACCAGTTAAGGTTCATTTGTAATAAGAAATCCTTAATAGACACTTAACCTAAAAGCTTGTGTGTTTTAAGAGAAGACTTCTTGAAATTTTAAAAATCATAAAAACTACTATTAATATTTAAGGTAATAATTTGCTATAAGTCTATCACTTTAAACGTTGTAAGTGAATAAAAAACATAAAAAATGTTTTGGTAATTAAAAATCAAAAGATAGTTTATAAAAACATTTAAAATATTGGCCTTCTAAAGATCCTTTTTATATGGTTTAAACCTTTATATGTCTTGTAAACAAGTTACTAGGTCCAAAATAGATATATAAATGATTGATCTTTGATTTTTATTATAAACCGATAAGGAATACACGAAACACATTGTTTGACAAATTTAAAATCCAAAAGTAATAGCAAAATATAACTAACCATACCAATGCTAAAAATGACCAATAACATATCAAACACGAGATGCAAATTCATAGGGTCCTAACCAAAACACATATTAAATAATAAGACAAAAATAATTTTAAAATAACCAAATTTGGAGATAGATAAGTCTTTTAGAAGACATACTTTGGTTTGTATTTAGACTCAACTAACTCAAAAGAAGCTTTATAATATTAGTTATATTATGAAGAATATAAAACGAACATTTAAAAGTTTAGTAATGGTTCCAATCTAACAATAACAAATGCACTTGTAAAGTATTATCAAATATATGATACCACATATTCCATGTTCATCTAGATGTTGTGCTATTTCCAAACAATAAGATATGTGAAATACCTCAAAGCTCAAAACTTTAGAAGATAAAAGATCTCAACCTTTTCGGTAGTGTTCCTAAAAGGTAAACACTAATACAACTAATTTGATCCCAAGTCATAAAATCTTATTTTGCTAACAAATGATAAATATTATTATAAACCAAACATTCATATCAAAGACAGTTGCACAAACTAATCTGAAACTCAATTATGAAATCAATTTTTACTTATAAACTAATTAGTCATTTGCATTAAAAATAACCAACATAAGCATCTTAAGATTGGTTTTAAACATGCATAAAAAGTATATTATTGTGAGATATCATAGAAAGAGACATATAAAATAACCACATTATACATCATAATTACTATCATAATTGGAGGTTGATTTAGAGCAAGACCTGAGTTATGGGTTAGTAGGATCAACATAGGTTGATCCGAATCAATATAATAATAAAAATGATTTTAAAACTAACTTGGAGGTCAACCTGGAATAATATTTGGGTTATAGGTTAGGATAGTCAACTCGGCTCCAAGTCACAATATATAAATAAAAATAGTTATTATTATAATTTTACAATCTAATTTAAAAATCAATTTGCAGTAAACTTTAGATTAAGAGGATCAACTTGAATTGACTCAAATTAAAAAAGTTAAATAATCTTGTTTTGATTAAAAAAATTCATAAAAATAGTATATTTTATCCCAGGTAAAAACAGATAACAGATTAATCGCTATAGACTTTCGACCAACAAAAAATAAGTTAAATTTTCAAGTTAGTCGAGATCCAAGCACATCAATTACAAGACAAGATAGTTATTTGTCGGATTCTATTATTTTCAATCCAATCAATACTGTCCACCATACCAAACTATGATGTGTCTATATAGCTATGTATAAATCCAATCAATACTGTCCGCCATACCAAACTATGATTTGTCTATCTAGCTATGTATCTTTATACAGCTAATTAGCTACTTTTTATTAGAACTCGTGAATAAAAGTAACTGGGATGTGTATGCTTCTTCTTCTTTTTTCTCTTTCTTTTACCATTAAAGCGTAGTCTGGTCTGTATGTTCATAACAAAAATGAGAATCTACCAATGTTATTTTATTTTAAAATATTAAACTATATGGTAACTGACGTTTATTTTTGACAAATAAATTTGAAGAAAAAATTTCGTAATGACAGAAAGGTAAACCAAAGGAAATTCTAATAATTTTTTGTAATCTTGGCTTTGCGCATCGTCCAAATGGCTGGAATTTGAATCATCAAATCAAGCAGATTCCAGGCTTGTGATAAAAATGGCATGTCTCCTCACTGTGTAATTGGAGGCTTTCCATACGTCAATATCAAAAACCATAACTTTTGCTTTTCTATATGGGAAGCGTGCTCTTAGGTTAAAGACTTGAATGTAACACTTTCATAATACAGAGGAGTGTGGTTCTTAGTTTCAAAGTCTGATACTTCGTCTAATTCTTGCATTGATTCCGAAGCTTTCTCCACCATAAGGACCAGTGGGTTTCTTGATCCGGCTCAGATGCCCTTATCGACGCTTCTGTGCTTTATCATGCTTTGTCTGGACAGAGAGAGAGAGAGAGAGGTAGGGAAGTGAATCAACAATTCAACTACCATATCCTATATGACAAATATAACGATGTGAAGTAATCCATCATGCATCAAAATCAACTAAGACAACGAAAACACCCGCTGTTTCTTCCTTGGATTTTTGTTAACTTGTTCCGCGGTTGTGTTAGACTTTTGTCATCATCAACAGTAACAGTTTTATAAATGAAATTTTATATCAATATTTACCTAATATTCCGTCTGTAATATTTTATCAACATAATTATAGACAAAAAAATATCTATTGAAAAAAAACTCTTCAATAATTTTTAATTTATCAGTAAGTTTATTATTAATAAATTTACTGATAACTTTATAGATGAATCATACAAGCTAAAAAAATTACACGTTTCAATTTATCAATAATTCTCTCAATATTATTTAGCATATCAATAGTAGAAGAACCATATATAACTCCATAAGTGAAATTCATAGTAATTACATATTACTTATGGATTCACAAACATAATTATTTTGATAACCAGTAACTTCATCGGCAATTTTGTTGATAAAAACATCTTATCACATTACAATTTACCTTTTTGAATCAAAGTAGTTTGTGTATAAATGGACTGGATAACAGTTCTTCATGCAAATTGCATTTAGTAGTAATACTTGCTGATTTTATGCTATTTTTTCCTTGCAACTACCAATGCATTTACGTGTTAACTTTGTTAAAAGATTAAAGCATATATGTTGCCTTTTTGGATGGGCCAAAGCACGATTAATCAAAAGAAAATTCACAGAAATGGAGTTAATTACGGGGTTCAACAAGGTGATCGTTCTGATGTTGATGCTGATGCTCTTGAGGAAAACAACAGCTTACTCGGAAGAGTACGATAAGAAGTGTTATGATAAATGTTTTAGAAGCTGTGTTGATCAAGGTAATATACCGTGGCAGTGTTCGTCTCACTGCATGGACACGTGCAGCAACAATTTAGATGTTATTCGCTACTGCAATGTTGGTTGTTCGCTTCAAAATTGCAACAAAATCATGGACGGTAACACCAACCCCTTCTCTTGCCTCTACATTTCACTTGAAAGCCTGGATATAAGACTCGTTTTGGCATGGTAGGATCCACTAGTCGTCAATGAAGAAACTTGGTTTTTTAAACTAAAATGATACCATTTTGGATATTATTGTTAAATAAAATTTGAAACAAGACTCTCTTTTTTCTTTAAATAGGAAAAAAATCAAATTTTAGATTCACCCACGTAGACTCTCAGATCACGTCTTCTGACTGTGCTTGATTTGAATTTTGATTCTATAGTGAACTTAGATTTGGCTCAACCGATAAGCTTATGAAGCTAATAATGAAGCAATAAAATGATAACTTGAACTCTTTTCCAGATCTTTCTACCTAATATTTTTGTATAACTATTTATTTCTCTGTGTTGACAAGTAGGCTAATTTGCTACAAATGGGTTGCTCATTTTTATGCTTTAATTCCCATTTATCTCCCTCTAATAAATAAATCAACATGGATATATGCTAGCTTTATAGTGTATATGCACAAATAGTTATGAAATCTATTCATATGTGTGTAGATGTATGACCTTTTTAAGGTGTTTTTGATGCACAGATGAGGTGAAAAGGCATATTTGCTTGAAGGAGTGCTCGAACACTCACTGCAACCCCAAACACTTCAAGAAGTCTCCGTAGCATCTGCTCTTTGATATTTGGAGCAATATATCTACAAGTAATGTCATAAAAAAGAATCAAATGATTAAGGGATGAATCATCCTTAATTATCGAGTAAACCCATGGCTGTAACATCAAGGTTGTTATGCATCATCATGTTAATGATTATACAACTTTAAATTTATATATTTCAACTTTTCTAATCAAGGTTTTTCCACAACCACTTCATGATGAGATGGAATCCAATCATTCAACCTTTTTGATATTGAGAATAAACTTTAATGTATTAAACAATCTAAATAAATAAATAAATTTCAGCGTGAAGAAGCCTAGAAAATAGCATGTTCGTCATCGAACTCCCAAGTGTCACATGCAGCCATGCACCCACGCTTTCCTGTGCTAAAATGAAACGAATCTCAATCCATTCTCAGCCAACACAACATGTCCTGTTCTGGTGTGATGACACTCTGGTTTGAATCTCAGCGGCCCGTCCCAAACTTTAAGGTCCCTGATCTGCTAAGAATAACATAGCTACCTTTCGGGGTGAAATGGTTGGAGACTACTGTATCAGCCATGGACACGCGAGGAATGTTCAATGGAGAAACAGGGTGGAGCCGAAAGGCTCCTCTAGCGCGGGCCTCGACGTAATTGAGTTGCGCAAAATCTGATTCTTGAACCAGTGGTTGCTTCCCAACCACTCTATCCAGTTCTTCAACAACCATTTTGAGTATCTCAGGGTTGTTTAGCACCTCTGCAAATGCCCATTCGCAAGCATTTGATGGATGGTCCACTGTTGCTAAGATTATATCCTGAGAATATTATATTGTATAGTTCAAAATCATTACTAAAATATAAATCTAGTAATATGTAATTATTTAAGATTAATAGAAAAGTTGTGTCTGTATTTGTAAAATAATCATCTGAAAAAATAAAAATTAATTAAATTCAAGCTCTTAAAAAAATAGAAAATATTTAGATAAACAGTTAATTCAAACATGTCCTAAGCACGTTATCTCTTTAATTACTTTCCTAGTAGGTCTCAATGACAAACACAATGATTTTCCTTATCTCATATTCTTCAGGAATCTCATATCTAATATTCTGCATTTCCATATTTAATTTTGGACATACTACATTATATACAGCAAAACGTATATTTACCTTATTTAATATTCTTCATATACCTCATATTTGAAAGTCGTTGCTTTTTGTTGAAAAATTTTGTCGTGATAATAATGTCTATTTTAAATTTTACGCCTTTGTATTTTATGTTAAGGATCTTAACACTCAGACCGTGCTTCCGGTCAGAATAAAAACGGTCTCTAAGTTTTATCTGAGTTTTTTACCATGTCAATTCCTCAAACTTACTAATCTCTTTGCATATTTGCTTCTGTTGATATCTAGTATCATCAATTGGATCATCCTACTTCCTGTATACTCATTTTCTTAGTATCAAATAATAAACTTACTTGCAACTCTCGACGTTCAACCTCTCAATGTTAAGCATGCTTGTTATAAAAGTCGTTTTGTTTATCGTTAAGACCTACAGGTCACAAAACTTCTACTTCACTTGATTTAATTTTTTGTGATGCTTGGGACCCTGCTCTTATTGTTTCTTCTCATGATTTTCATTATTTTGTTATGTTTGTTGAGTCGTATACAAAATATATATGGTATTATTTTTTTGTTGTGAAATCTGATGTATTTTCTGTTTTACATCGTTTTCAAGCTTTTGTTGAGTGTTAATTTTTGTGAAAATTGAATCTATTTAAATTGATTGCAATGGTGAATACTGCAAGTTAAGTATTTTATTTCAAATTATCGATATGCATCATTGTTTAATTTGTCCTTATATTTATAAACAAAATGAAATTATTGACCATCTTCATTGGCATATTGTCAAAATTGGTCTTAATCTTCTTAGACCGTGTAAAGCATTATTACAGTTTTGGAATTATATGTTTGAATCTTTGGTGTATCTTATAATTTGTATGCCTTCTCTTTTCCTTCACAATAAGTCACCGTTTGAGTGTCTTTTTCATCATACTTCTAATTATGATTTTCTATGTACATTTGGGTGTCTTTTCTTTTCATTTTTGTGTTCATAATATTCTTATAAGCTAGATTTTTGTTCCTCTTCATGTGTGTTTTTAAGTTATGGATCCTTTCATCTTGGTTGTTATTTTTTTGACATCACATCTCAACATATTTATACCTCTCATAATGTATGTTTTTATGGATAATTGTTTTCTTTTGACAAATTTAGATAGATAACAAAGCCATTACAACACCTCTACTACCCACTTGCTTAATTTGCTTAATTCTCTATTTTTTTACTCACCTAAGCCTATAACCTCTCTGCCACCAATATTGTCTACCATTCTTGCCACCTTAAGATAGCCTAGCGGTCTTGTTTTTATGTCATTGTATGCTTGTTTATCTACTAATCATTCTCCAGATATAGGTTCTCCTTCTTTAGAGTTACAATTTTCCATTTTAACGTTATTGGTTCTTCTAATTCTATTGTTGGTTCACCCGGGTTTGCTATAGTTTGAATCTCTTATTGGGTTGAGTTTGGTTGTTGACCTCTCCTCTTATCTTTTGTAGTAGCATACAGTTTCAAACTTACCTACCTCATGTTCTGTGGTTCATCAACATCATATGGTTCTTTGTATATGGCTACCAAAGACAACAAATATGAAGGCTTCTTTCACTTCGTCTGCCAATTGTATTTCTCTAGTACTCTCTCCTCCTACCCATGAACTAATTACATTTTCTAATGTTGATATGTATGAGGCTTGGCACAATGCTATGAAGGATGAAATTTAGCACTGCATTCCAACAACACTTGGTCTTTAGTTCCTTTTCATCCTTCAATGAATGTCATTAGTAGTCGTTGGGTGTCCAAGATAAAACATCTTGTACATGGCAATATTGACCGCTATAAGCTTGGTTGGTTGCTAGAGGTTATACTCAACAAGAAAGTATTGATTATTTTGAAACTCTTAATCTTGTCATTAAGCAAACCATTGTTTGGTTGGTTTTTACAATTGCGATTTCACATGTTAGAAGATTAATCAGATTGATATACATAATGCCTTTTCAATAGGACATTTGACAAGGATATTTACATGCAACAACCTTTAAGTTTCGTTGATTCTACTCTTTCTTCTCATATATATTGGTTACATAAGTCTTTATATGGTTTAAAACAAGCTCCTCAGTTATGGTACACTCACTTGAGCGATTTTCTTTTCTCTATTAGATTTCATGCTTCTAAAGTTGACATATCATTCATTATTCATCTTCTCTAAAAGTGATTATATATTTTATCTTATTGTTTATATTGATGATATTTTGCTTACTAGAAGCAATTCAGTCTGCTTCACTGATTGATACAATTGTTAAGCTCAAAGTTTAAGCTTCGGGGTTTAGGAGTTGTTCATTATTTTTTGGAAAATAAGGTTCATCCTACTAATATAGGTATTATGCAACGACAAAATAAGTATATTCTTGACATACTCTATAGAAAAGGTATGTCTTTTTGTAAACCTGTTGATATTCTTATTTTTACCTCAAAGATTATTGTGATGTTTGATTGCTTATTTTCTGATTCTACATGGTTTTGTCAAATTGTTGGTGCTTTTTAATATGTTACTTTTACAAGACCATACATTTATTTTGTTATTAATAAGGTATATTAGTTTATGCATACTCCTATAAATACATATTGGGTTGTCGTTAAATGTATTATATGTTATTTTAAAAGTATGGTTTCATTTGGCTTACATATCACCCATAGCTCCTCATTTTATTTACATGGGTTTACACATGCTAGTTGTGTTGTAGTGTTGATGCTCTTTCAGCCTATTCCTTTCAAGTAAAATATTTCTTGTTCATTCAACGATTCTGTTGTAATTGGCCACATTCAACTCGTGATTTGATTTAATGGTAAATACTTGTGCAATGATCGATGAATTACAATGATTTGTGTACCCATCCATAATGATTCATTAAAGTTTTTTAAAAGATCAAAAAACATAGTCACATATGCATTTGATTCTTCATTTACGATTGAACATTCACCTGCATAACCTTGATTCATTCTCATCGTATCTATAATCATACTCTTATAAGACTACTATTATCTTTTACCACTTCATGCACATTACTAGAACTACAATTTAACCTAACCATCTTTTCTACAAAATATTATGTTAGTAATATTAACACGTTGTATTTTCATTTTTTTTCATTTCTTAATTTTCAATTGTAATTTTCTTGATATTCATAAAAAAAAAAATTCTTCCAATAAATACCGAAAGAAAGAGCAACATCATTTTTTATTAGTAAATATCATTATAATTTATCGACAATATTTTTTCCATTAATATTTTTGTTTGTAATTGACAATTTTTTTTATAGTGAATCAAGGCAAAAAAAAATACTAAAAACACAATGAATGAAATTGCACAAAAAAAAAAAAGAACATTATAGAATCAATTAGAACAAGTTTAACATGCGTTGCCAAAAATATAAAAAATAAAACCCTTGGTTAAATTTTTTTATTTTATTCTCCTCCAAGAGATATGACCTTTTATTCCAATTGACCCTTTTAAAAAATGATAATTAAATGTGAGCATAAGAAAAAATCTTAAAATTAATTACACCTATAAAAATTATATACAACCCAAATATGAAAAAAAAAAAGTTTGTGAAAATACTGGAATAACTATTGAGTGTAAAAAAAAACCTGAAACCCGAACACAACCTTTCACGAGGATGATGAATTGACGGCCACATGATGAAAAATAATCAAGCCATTGATAGTCCACTTCTTTGAGCTCATAAATGAGCCGATTAATTATTTTGATGTATCATGATTTGACAAAAATATTGACTTCTTGAATTGAAGCATGAAAACTATTTATGCCCTGCCAAAAAAATATGGAAATAATAGCACGGTGTTTTATACAGTGTGTAAAGGTTACATGATTCCCTATGCTCATCATCATATCACATCCTTCCGAATTGTGGACGGCAACGACGCAGCCAAAAAAGCAACACTCAGTAATCAGATCATGACCATCAAAGGTGCACCTTCAAGAGTAAAAACATGGAAGTTTGCATGGTCATTATCAGGAATCAAGAAAGATCTACCATCCTTTTCATGCCATCTTACCACCACAATACGCTGGAGGATGCCGGAGAAGCTTCTGTTGTGACTTCATTATTCCTTCAGAAATACACTTGGCAGTTCCTGATGACTCAAACATTCTAACCACCAGCTTGACCTTCCTCAGATTACAGAGAAATTGGAGTCTATTCCTTCTCTTTTGCCAACTTTGCTTGAATTAATTTATCCAAGATAGGAGGCTCCAGTGGAATTGGATCAAGGCAGCGTTCCGAAGCACCAACAATCACCTGTTCCATCAGAAAATCAATGCATATAATTTATTAGTAAGAAGTTTCAAAGCTAACCACAAATATCATAAGCTCCGAAAACTCAGAGAATAACGAGTAAAGGGAAGGAATCCAACCCCCGTCCTCTCTTTCCAGGATAAAACATTTTCATATATAAGGCAGAGGAAAACAACCAACAAATAAGAACTCCAGCAGACAATTTCCAGGACTGAACTTCAAAATCAAGTCAAGTTATTCCTTGATTTACCTCATCAAGTAAAAAGTCAATAGCAGCTTCATCTTCAACAATTTCCTTTAGAGAAGCCCTTAGAAACTGAACATCCAATTGAATTTGCTGAAATCCACTCCGGTTGAAAGTCTGGAGTCGAACAAATTCTTGCAAACTTTTAAGACAAAGTTTTACAACAGTAGTTACAACAGATTCCTGCATATTGCAAGCAGAATCGTCCATGTTACTTCATAGTCTGTACCGGTAATTCCTGCCCAATAAAGTAAAAAAATGACAAGGATGGTCTTATACCTGATTATATTCAGTTTTTGTAAAAATCTCAACTTTTTGCTTGAACAATTTCGCTAGGTGTTTTTCAAGAAGTTGACTCCTAGCCCGATGGGTGTTTGACCGACTCATTTTGTCATCCCGTAATGAATTGCTGCGGGAGGAAGCAGAGCTTCCATTGCTTTCAGAGCGACGATGCTTGCGAAGTACTCCATGAGGTAAGATCTGCTTTGCCTCTGTTCCAATTGCTTCCAACTAGCAAGGACAAAATAAAAGTAAGTTGTCTTCTTCCCTTTTTCTCAATAAATAGGTGAGTGTTGACACGAATCTACAAGTTGTCACGACTGTAATTTGTAGGAATGTCAAATTAAATAAATTTGGCATATCCTAAAACTACCCCCAAATATTGCCCAAGATAATAATAACCCAGAAAAATCAATGAAGCAACAAACCTCTTGAAGGAATAGATCAACAAACATATGAACTTCTCTTGGTTCCTTGTGCTGTGAAAAATTAAGAAATATTAGGCACATATCAAACTAATCCACACTAAAATATAGTTCTACTTTCATGCATCATACTGACCTTGAACCAATTTGGAGCTGTAAACCTCTTCCTCAGGAGAACCGTTATTTTTTGAGTTCTCATATTTATATACTGAAAAAAGTAACAAAATGACAATATGTTATTTGGAACAGATAGTAAAACCGATGTTGGGTTAATGAAAAATATTACTCAAATTAATTAATTTTGCATTGTATTTGATGACTCAATCTGTCATAGCAAATGATGTATAATAGCAAATTTGTCAATGAGTGTTTATGACAGCTACGCCCAGGGGTGAATTGCATATTTTTTTTGTGGGGGGTTGTTTTGGAAAGGTGAAGAGGAGGAAGATAACGAATTTTCCATTTTCAAGAGGGATAGGCTTTTTATTTTTGGGAGATCACGGTCTCACTTGAATCCCACTTTTCCAACGCATAATCAGGCAAAATTCAAAACCGGAAAAATCCATTGCCTGATGCTGTGATGGGACCAGTTGTGAGTGAAGGGAAAGTTTTCAGTTATCCTCCAACAGACAGGTGTTTTGGGAGTGGGTAGTGTTGTGGATTATAGCTAATAAGTAAATAAATTTATAGGAATTTTAAAGCAATGAAGTAGTGATAGTGCCATGAACATCCAAAAATTCACCACCACCATGAGATTTTTGAACAATCACATAAAATAGGCACTTTGTACATTCATTGAAGAATTAAAAGTTCTGAAGAGAGACTTTAATTCGTACATGCTGTAGAAGAATTTCACTAGCTGAATGGAAGGTTCGACAAATTTCACCAGGAACAAATGCTGGCCCGTTTTCATGAGCCCCACCACCACCACCAGAGAAATAAGCAGCTATTTCCTGGTAATTAAGACATGTAACTTTAAGGTAAGCCACAGAGAATCTAAAATGCCAAATGATGATATTTTACCTCTTAAATGAAAATGAAATACAACTGTTGGGTGGCTCCTTGCCTCAGTAATTCTAGAGATGGCAGTTTGTTCAATAAAAATAGACAGTTGAGCCAGCACCAGGACAAGACCGGGAACTGCTTTCTCAACCTGCATACTGTTTGTGGAATTTTCATCTTGAATGGCAGGTTTATTTTTCCCTGAAAGTAAAAGGAACTGATCATGAAGTGCCCTGAAGAACTCTTGAAATCCTTCTTGAACCCAATCAACAATCAAGTCACTCAGTTGAAGCCCTCCTAAGTTTTCCTTGAGAAGTTGGCGGAAGTCCTGGAAAGAGCGAGTAATGAGATCCAAAAATGCTAGGTGAGGATGTGTTCAAGTACTTGACAGATAATGTGGTTGTCAGTGACAGAGATGTCTAAGTACAAGGATAGAGGAAACACACACAAATCATTAGAGAAAAAAATAATCATTAGAGAAAAAAAAATAGAATGCAATGCAAGACTGCAGTATCACCTCCATTCTGTTAAAAACATACCAAACAGCAAACAAAGAGAGTCACAGAGAACGGAATCTAGTTAAATTTTCAAGAAACCTATTAGAAATGTCAGCAGGATTTTAGATGCTTCAGTACAGGGGAAAAGTAAGACTCCAAACATTCCTGGTTGTATTGTCTTGATGGAATTTTATTTATTACCAGTAAGACATTCACACTCCCTTGAAGCACTGAGCTTTTGCCTGCCTCCAGGAAAACCACTAGAGGATGCTCATCCACTTCCCCCTTTGGTTTGATATGGACATTGGTTAGGGCATCTGCCAATTCAGATGGAATTTAATTAGGATTGACAAGGCTATCTAAAAATCAATAAAAATTATGAATTTTCCTGAGCTTTTTGGTCAACAATTTTATGTTCACTGTCAAGCCATTGGATGATACAAAGTTGCAAACTTGTAAGATTACACCACTCCAAGATTTCATAACCCTCAATCCATCTCAAAAAATGGACAATTGCACCACAGAAGTAAAACTTTGTTGAAGATGTAACAATACCTGAGATATCATGCAGAAGGTGAGAAAATGTGCTTTTTATATATTGTCTGACAGCGATCCGGGAAGCCTGAGATGATGTAGGATTTGATTAGTTATGAAATTCCACTTTCAAACAAACATATTTTCTTTTTGTAATTTCAGTTCAGCGAGAGGAGGAAAATGAAGGTAGGGATCATTATTAAATCTAAGAGCAGCTGAAATAAAAGACAACCTTCGAAGAATAGTCGGGGAGAAGAGCCTCATGCAACACTTTATCTATCAGGAGCACATCTTTCCATATAATTCCTGTATTTGGTAAAGCATTTCAAGAAATCAGATGCAAAGCTTCCAAATAAGAAAGATTAAGCACATGATATTTAATTAATCAAAAGTTGAGGGAATTAAGATAAGGACAGTTGGGAACTGGAATGTTGAATTGATTAGATGGGTGATAGAAACATTAAAAAAATGAAGCATTTTTTCACCAACTATAATAGTTTTATGATGACGCGTATGATAATTACCTAAAATTTACAAAATGAGGGGAATTTTCCAGTCTCGGAGCGTAAAGATAGGCTATGTTTTAAAAGATGAAAGGAAGAAGATAACTTGCTTTTGCAGGTATAGGATGTGTAAAGAACTTTAGTTTATTATGCAAAACCCACAAAATAAAAGGGACACAAACAAAAATATAACATGGTTCGGCAAAACCTTCTCCACAAAACTTCACTATCAAAATTGGAGATTTCACCCACTAATTCAACACTACACAAATACATCCCTACCCAAAACCTTGAGTCTTCACTACACAACTACCAGGCCTCGCAAAGTTCTATTGTGTAAAACAATATGTGAAGGAAACGCTTTCACAAAACCCACCACAGTGCACACCAAATAATTCTACTATTACGACCATCAATATTGGAAGCGCACACAAACTATCCATGAGCACACATTCTTTTCATACTAGCAATGAAGTCCTTGTGAGACATGCTTCAAGTTCAACTCCAATAAAAAAAAAAAAAAAATACCATTTTAAAAAAAAAAAATGTCCATTTTTCTAAACAAAATATGTCCACACATTCCCTTCTTGTCTAGAAAACCACACCATGCAATTACCAACTAGCTACTTGACTTGCACCTCACCGCAAGTTGGATCAAAAAAAATTTCAATACAAAAAAATGAATATGATAGCACTCCCTACATGTTTTTTGACATAAAAAAATCTTAATCGTAAATTGAAAAGTTCATGCAGCATTTAATTAAATACATCTATAATTATTTGTGCAACTGAAACAAATTATGAAGCTCAATTTCTAACTAACTAAATTAACTAACCAAATCCGTAACCCGTGTCATAGACTCAATTGGGCTTAATAATTTTTTTATTTAAAATAGATGCTCGCAAAATTAATAACCAACTAAATATCGAGAAGTTTGTTTGAGATCATGAGAAAACAAAAAATATCAAACCGAGATAAATTACGTTACTCAATTAAAAATCAATAAAATATTAAAGTATAAAATTGAAAAAAAATAAGAAAAAAAACCAATTAAAAAAACAAAAAGAAAAAAAAAAGATCCAAACATGTAGGCTTGGAGCAGCCTATGTGCCTGGGCTTGTTTAAATTTTTTTCCTGTCCTTTTCCCCTGAATTTTTTGACAAAGAAATCGCAGGCAATGCCTAGATTACAAAGACCAAAGATCACCGGAAAGTTAGGATAGGGGTTTTCACACCCGAAAATTCTATTTTCAACCATTTTTTAATCAAAAAGCCTAAAAAACACCTTTACCCCTTGAAAAAACTATTCATGGCCCAAACAACCTAAAAAGATCAACCCAACATCAAAAAAAGACTCCCAGTTCAAATCTACCATCTTAAGCAAGGTTAAGGGCAACAAACACTTAACATAAACTTCCCTCATCGAATGGAGCTCATTGACATCAAATTCATCATTTTTCACGGAAAAATCGATGTCAACCAAACTCTCTCTCTACCACTAGAATCCAGCCATTTTTTCTCTCCTCTCAAACCAAGGATCAAAAATTAAAAAATAAAGTTTTGAACCAAAATTGAATTTTCAATGTGTGTAGGGACCAAAGTATATAATTTAAAAAGTTTGGGGACCAAAGTGAGCTTTTCACCCCAAGTTTGAAACAGCCACTCCTTTTCTCCGCCTCCACTTGCTTATACCTTGCAAATTTCTTCATATGAAAAATCTTCTTTAACACTATCCGAGCAAAACTAACTCTCTTCTAAAAAAATATTATATTTTGTATACTTCATTAAGCACTTCATTGCATGCTCCACCTTGAATTGCACTTCCTATCAACTTTTATAAATTATTATGCATAAGTTTTCCTTTCATCACTATCAAAGCACACCAACTAACTTTCACAACTCCACCTTCAGCTGAGCACCTATAACCATGTGAATCAAGTCTCCCAAATAATACTAAATTCCTTTCAAGTTTTGAAAAGTGCTTAACATCACCAGCAGTCTCCATTGTACCATCATGCATCTTAATTTTAACACTATGAAATCCCATCAACTTTAATTTCATTATCATCCACTAGCACTACATAATCTCCATCAAATTCTTTGTAAGTATCAAACAATTCTTTCTTTGCACAAATATGGAAGGAGCATGCAAAATCTAAAAATCCCTTAATTTTTCAAAACTTTCTTACCTTTACAAACCATGAGAACATCACCATCATTGCTCTTATCTACCATTGGAATCATAGCATCACCAAACTTCTTGCAACTTTGTTTCAACTCTTCTAAGCCGACTTTCATCTTCTCACAATGGTACAAAGTAGGTCATATTTTGTGATAATAAAAGCATTTTTTATTAATGCAATCCACTTTAGGTCTAGAAATTGATCTAGATTTATTTTTATCATATCTACCTTCTCGTGTCGTATCCCTATTATGATGAGCATAATTTTGTTTTCAAAGGAACCTTCTATAATCAATGTCTTATCACCATTGACATTATATTCTACTCCCAAAAACCTATCATTTTCTAGTACAATTGAAGTCAAGCCATTCAAACCCAATTTGTCCTTCCAAGTAGTATCATTTGCACTACCAGCTTGTATGACTTGTGCAAAGCTAAAGGCTTGCTCTTGATCCTCAATCTTTTCTCCTACATTAATTACCCATGTCATCAACCTATAAAATTCTAAAAAAATGGTTTTGCACACTTATTCCTTCATCCATCCTCAAGCAGTACAAATCCAACTTAATTTTAAAAGCAAACGATTAGTCAACAACTTCAAAGCATAAACTCTCCCACTTTTCTCATATGTCTCTTGGTGTCAACTCACCTAGCATATTGTAATTAACCTCTTGAGCCAAAGTTAATTGAATCTGAATCTAACTCACTACTCTCTTCTGAATTAAGTTCCAATCAGCATGCTTCAATTGTTCGGGTTTAGTCTCTTCAAAAGCAATATCAAGTCCTTGAAAGATAAAACATCATTCACTTTGCTTTGCCAAAGAACAAAAAAAATTTCCCATCAAACAATTTGATCTCATGCTTTGTTACACCAATGTGCTTCCTCGCCATCTTCAATTGTTTCACACAAGATTTCATAAAACGTCTAACTACATGCTGTGCAAAACCCAAGCAATAACACAAAATAAAAGGGAAATAAAATATGATGTGATTCAAGGAAGCCTACTCCACAAAACTTCACCACCAAAATTAGAGTTTACACCCACTAATCAAACACTACACAAATACTTCACTACCCAAAACCATGTTAAGGAAGCTTCACTACACAACTACTAGGCCTCGCAAACTACTATTGTGTAAAACTACATGAGAAGGTAACCATTTCACAAAACCCACCACAGCTCACACCACAGAGAACTCTACTATCAAGATTTGTGGTTGCCACTACACACCATCAATATTGGACGCACGCATAAAATAGCCACAATACATTCTATTTATACTAGCAAATAAAATCTTTATTTCATTTGGAAACATACTTCAAGTCCAACTCCAACAAGAAAGTCTCTTTTCTTAAATAGAATATGCCAACGCATTCCATTCTTTTTTAGGACACTACACCATGCAATTACCAATCTAACCTAAACCAATTCATCAATTTAAGCCACAAATCAATACAATTATCCGTTATCTTTAGGATGGTGGAGAGACCATTTTATAGACCAAAATAAAAACAACAAAAACAAATTATAATAATGGCTAAAGAACCTCAAAGACCATACAGAAAACCAAGTAGAATAATGAGTAAAGGGAAAGCTGAGGAAGTGCAAAACAATTGCAGCACACTGGGAATAGACACAGCTAAAAAACATATCCACATGGCATCCACCTGGCAATTAAGGAAGTTTTTGATGCTATGGTTTTCTCCTTCAAAACACCAAATGTGGCACCAAAAGCACAATGCTGAATTTGGTTTCGTTCATGTCATAATTACAACAAATGATGCTGGTGAAAAATGCAATCCAAGCATTTGAACTTCCTTAATTTCTTAAATCAAGTGTTCCAGCTTTTATTTTTCCATCTGTACTTCAACACTCAATTGGTGATCAATCAAGCATCTTAATTAATTATAATTTCTCAATGGAGTGTTTCAACTGTCAATTTTTTCTTTGAGTTAAAATTTTTAATTCTCAATTTGGTTCAATCAAGTGTTGTGTGGTGAGTGTTTTACTAGTTATCCCTGGCTTTGGAAGTGTCATGTTATCACTTAAGGACCAAATTATTTAATTTTTAACAAACATCCAATTTTAAAAACTGACTAATCACATATTGGGAGTTCAGAAACTTTATTGAAAAAATAACAATTGAAATAGTAGTTTGAAAAATCAAGCAAGTCCATGCACTTGAAGTGTGTTTTCTAGCAAAAGATGCATATCATAGGGAACCTGATGAAGAAACCATTCCAGAATTTTTAAAATGAAATGAAAATCTCGACCGGTCAGCAAAGAGACCATCATATTATCCTTTAGTTGTGTCATACAAGGAAGGCTAAGCTTGCATGAGGAGGTGCCAAAGAACAAAATAGTTCAACCATCGATATTGTTTAAGCAAAACAAATTCAATTACACATATTTCTAAAGCAACCTAAACAAAGGACATAAAGAACAAAAATACCCTGAAACTCGTGCATAAAGCTGTCCCAAACACATGCTAACATGCAAATTGTACTTACATGGTAGATGAATGAGAAATCAAGGAAGGAAAATTTAAAGGAAAAAGGTGGACAATTTAGAGAAGCATTTTGTAGTCCAAAACATGATTGTCAAGAGAAGCATTGATGAGAGATTCATAGTACTTACGAAGAACACCCAGAAAATTAGCAATGGGAATCCACTTCTTTATATAATCCGAAGTGATCTCGAAGTGCCTAAAGAAACCAAATCATATTAAATGAGGAATCTGGTGAATTTCAAATTCATGCTGTCCAAATATTGAAAAAAATTAAAAATAAAAGTTGTTGTAACCAATTCAATTCCCTTACTTAGTAATCAAGTCTTGAGAAAGTTTAATCAGTTGCTTTTCTGAGTCAGGAAATATTACTTGATAAGCTCGAACAGCTTCAGCAAACTCACTAACTAAAGCCTAAGATCAAATTATTCAGGATAAAGTTTGTGTTAGTATGAGAACCAACTGCCAACAGATACAAAGATGGTGCATGTTGCACTTACACCATGTGCAGAACCAGGAATTGACTCAGTATTATTTCCTTGCTCAGAAAGGTTACTAGATTCAACTGTAACATTGGCTATCTCTTCATGCGTGAGCTGAAGGCCATCAAGAGATTGTTCTAACTTTTCAAATAGTTTTGCTTTTAAGCTGTCCACCTGCTAAGACGCAGGGTCATTTGTTATCATATGCACATTGCCCTCCCCAACAATTACATGATTAGAGATACACAATAGGCATGTAAGTTCAAATAATTATAATCCAGCATCCATCTGCAAGCACTAAATATAGTTTGCAATTCATAGTTTAAAAAAATACGAAAAAATATAAAAAAGAACTGCAGCCCCATTAACATACTGGCTAACAAACAAACAATTTGAAGTGATATATTGAATGGATACAAACCGGAAAATCCAACTGTTTAAGAAGCACAGCAGCCTCAGCCCTTGCTTGTATGGATTCAGAATCCGAGAATAGCTTTCCCTGAAAAGCAGATGAAACAACACAAATTCTACATCAGAGAAAACATAACTTTAATAGCACATATCAATAGAAGTCAAGCCACAAAATTAGGATTTCATTCTTTCAGAAAGTCTCTAACCTTATATTGGGAAGCCTAAGGAATATGCCCAAAGATATAAGAAGTTTCAGAGATTTATGACACATTGCAAAAAACTTTTGTCAGGGGTCTGCACAGCATACCCTCATGTCCAGAAATCTCAATTTATTTGAATCCTAATGCTTTTCATGCTTTTCATCAATTGAATCCAAATATTTTTCACCAGAAGGAATTCAGTAATCAAACAAAAGTAACAATGGGTGATGGGATACCCCTGTGGCCCAGAGACCATGAAAAAGAACAGTTGCGAGAACTTTCATTCAAATAAGCCTAAACAGTTATCCTCCCCTCCCACCTCAAGAAAAAGGACAGATTCATGCAAGTAAATGGCACCAATTGCTTTACGAAAAGCATGGTCAGATCATCACGAATTCAAATTTCTAATTGCAATCTTATAAGGCCAAAGAAAATGTTGAAACAATAAGAGTGGAAGTAAGCATCCATGGCTCCTCTATCCATCCATATGCTTAATTGAGAAAGCAGAATATACCTGCAGATTTTTTATAATCGTGTCCATAGCTTCTTCGGATGCTCGCTTACAATCCTGGAATGATGAGTCCCCATAGGCCTGGTGCATAAAAAATAACATAAGCATAAATTTGAAGAATATGTAATAAAAACAAAAGGAAAATGCCCAGAAAAACCAAGAAAAAATAAATGTTGGAACCAGCCATCAAAGGTCAAGTTTAAAAGGACTGACCTTAAAAATTGGCATTGCTCCAATGTAGAACCTGACTGCATCAGCATATGCCTCTGATTTAATACACTTCCCAAGTCTAGCAGGTAGATCATATATGAACTGCTCTATTCCAGAGAGGAAGAAATTCATATGACTCACATATTGCCAGGAACATATGCTTTCATTATGTAGAATAAGAAGATTCTATTCAATCCATTAAAAACTTAAAATATATTAACAGGAAAAGGAAAAGAAAAAAAAAAAAGCTTGAACACCGAGAACCAATGTTACTTTCAAAAATAAAAAATCGTTGCAACCTGCATTATTGAGAAACTCTTTTGAAAGTAAAAATGCTGCATATACATGATAATTACTGTCAACTAGCAAGAGACTGAAATGCAACCAGCTCACAATTCAACAAAATAAATAGTTGCACATCGATTAAAAGTCAAATAGCAGGTCAAAAACAAAATTGACTAAGCAGCATTGACGTAACAGAGTTCCAATTCAGCATATTTGGCAAGGAACATTCTCTAATCCTCCTAAAATCCGATTCAATGTCAGTTCAAAAATTTCTCAAAAGCTATAACAATCATGTTTTCATCAGCATATATATGACCATGCAAGAAACGATGGTTTCTGAGTACCTGAACTTTTCGAAGAAGGTTGCGTGTGCGATGCAATTTCTCTATATGTTCTCTCTTCTCGAAAAGAGAAGTGTTCACGCCATCACTTCTTGATTGCACAGTCATTATCTGCAATGAAGTGGTAGAATCTTAAGCACAGACATTCACATAATAAGCAATTGAAAGGACATATTTCAACAAGAACGAATATGAGAAATTTGGCGCATGCCTTATCGAGAAGCTGCTCCATGTTCGCTTCCATGCCAACAATATTAGTTTTCATCCTGTAAGAAGAAGAAATAAATAAATTCAAAATTACATCAGTGCCGCCGGTAAGGATTGAAAGGAATTGCTAGCAAGGCAGGTCAAATTATATACCTTTTGATTGTGTCAGTGGCACTAATAAACTTGTTGTAGTTTTCATAAACTAACATTTGCAAATCAGTGTCTAAATTCTTTATCTCAGCTGCCATCTCAACATGCTTCTGCAAAAGCCCTTCCAAGTTTGATCTTTGAACCTGAATTCAATTTCTAAATAAATCAATTAATCAGAAAAAGAAATATCAAAAAGATTAACTTGAGCTTCAAAATAAACAAATAAATAAAAAGTAGGCGTACCAGCAGATTCATGTACTGATCTGCATCGAAGGAGGTGGTGTTGATGACATCTAAGGTAGCAAATTTGAAAGGATTATTAGTATTGGTAACTGAAGGATCTGGAGAATAGAAGCTTGATAACAGATCTCTCATTCTCTTTGCCTTGTCATCCATCGGCATATCGTCCTCCCCCATTTTGTTTTTAGAAATTCTTGGATTGTAGATCCAAGATTCTGGCGATGGCTTTTGGTTTAATAAAGCAGTTAAACAGTTCCTGTTAAGTAATTAGATTCGCGTCCTTGCTCATTATACCACCAACGACTAGGAGGTTCAAGACCGTATCGGCACCGTCTAGCGAGAGGCAGCACTATTCCGCTAAGGCCCACAACCATGGACTCCAAGCCCAAAGCTCTAGACATCCAGTCCACAATTTCAATCCACGCATGCAGTAATTTTCCAAATCTATTTTTATTTAAGTTTGTGGTAATTAAAATAAGTATTTATAAAAATTAAGATGATGTACATTGTCGAGAAGAAAAAAAATATTTTTTTTAAGTAAAAACTAGTTTACTGGCAAGCGTCATATGTTTTTTCCAATTTGGTTTCTAATCAGCTAGTTTTTTTTATCCTTAATTCTTTGATAATTTTCAATTTTGTTTTATTTTTGTCGTTGATTCTTGGATGGCTCCACAATTTGATCCCAAATCTCATCCCACCTAAGCCCATCCAGGGAAAAAAAAAATATAGGAAAATGAATGAAACGCGTCATACGAAGTTGGTTTATTGTGGTTGTGTCGTAACAAGGTTCACAAATTAAACAAATTAAACTTAAGTTAATTAGCATGGATCTAATATAAAACCATCTCTTCATTTCCATCACTAAAATTTTATTTTATTTTATTCTATTCTTTGGCAATTTGTTATTTCACAGTTAATTCTAGTTTTGACTAGATAGAAGTTAAAACAACCACAATTCTTAATGGACTATAACATGGTAAAATTACTAGAAAAACATATAAGATACTTATAAATAATTTTAAAATTATCTTTAAATCTTTTTAGATTTTTTTGATATTTTTAAGGGTTTGTTTGACTAGACATATAAATATTAACAAATTAAAACTAAGAGAAAAATATAAGGTATATGTGTCAAACATACCCTTAACCTAAATCAAAAACATAAAAAAGATCTTAAAAACATATTTGAAAAACATCTTTTAAGAAGCTAAACAAGACCTTATTTCGTAAAATATAGGGGTGAGTCAAACACACCATTAAATCTAGGATTAAGCTCAATCCCATCTCCATCTAGTTTAGGAGGTGATACAGATGTACATAATCCTTCATGACTCAGCTCCTAACCTCCTTTAATCCTACCAAAATAATTTCAGCCATTGATGTGAAGCCAACAACCTGATACTCTCAAAACAAGTTGTCGAAGGCTGGTTGAGTTAGTGATTTTAGACCGGTATTACAACAGCTATAAGAGGAACTACTCAACGAGAATAATACTGTGAGGTAGTTAGATTTTAAGATTATCAAATGAGCATCCATTTTGTTTTGCCTAAGGCATAGGAGAGCATTAAATGCTCTACAAGAAAAGACCCCAGCCAGCTCCCCACGACAAAAATTAAAAAGAAAATGAACAATGGTGCTAAATTGGCATTGTTTTGTTTATTTTGCAAAGAGATCCTAATCTTCCAATTGCATCAAATTTGAACACTTTGGACTGAGTTCTCAAGATTTATTTTCGATCAAGTCCTTGGTTATGTCAATTTGGACCCTTAATTTTCAGCTTCTTTTTTAATATAACTCTTAATCTTGTATATCTCCAATTTCATCCTTAATTAATTTTTAAACTTTTAATTTCTTCAAATTTACCCCTAATTTTAATCAATTTTGGTCCATAAATACAAACGCCTCTTTCACTTTGATCCTTGATTTTAGGATTCTTCAATTTACCACTCAATTGACCTCCAAACTTTGATTTTTTTGCAATTAAGCTCATGATTACACTAATTTAACTTTTCAAAATTTCAATTGTGACCTTAATCTTTTAATTTTTGCAAATTGATTCAAGTTAAGCCTCCAAACTTGATTTCTCATCAATTGAATCCTTGATTGAATCCAAAACTCATTTCAAATTTAATTAAGTCATTAAACTTAATTAATTCTTCTAATTTTTTTTCAATTGACTTTTAAACTTAATTTTTACTTTAATTAAGTCCTAAATAAATCAATTAAACTTGTTAGAAGTTCAATTAAATCTTTAGACTTAATTAATTCTTCTAATTTTGATCAAGTTTGGATTTCAACCTCAATTATCTTCCTTTCTTCATCCCATCATGTCGAAAGATCTCAAACTAGATATGCTTTTGGTGTTTTAATATTTTATAACTTGAAAGCTTATCTCCTTGTCTTATTTTGAATTTTTAATGAAAAAATAAATTTAAAGGGGTTCAAAATTGGGTTATGACAAAATGAATCTTTAAGTTTCTTTGGCCTTGATCTTGTAATTGGCCTATCTGGAACTCTTGAATAAACCCCAGCCTCGTAGCTTAACTTTTTAAAGTCCAAACCCATGACTTGAATTATGGATTCTACCGAGTTTAATAATTTTGAATTTTATTTTAAAAGTAATTTTTTACTTAATGATATGCTAATAAAAATATATACTTGAAAATTAAATACTAATCAAATATCAAGATATTTATTTGAGACTACTATAATATCATACAAAGCAAACCAAAACAAATTATGAAAATAAATTTCAAATCAATCAAATATTAAAAGATGAAATTGATAAAAAAAAAAACAAAAAGGATTCAATCAAAAGAAAAAAATTGGAAGATGGAATTTAAAAAAAAAAAGAAGGGATCAACCATATTGGTCAACCTTGAAACCTCTCTAGTAGATTCCTTGTCTAGCCTGATTTTAAAATTAATCCATGCAAAAGTTACCTCCACATGGCTTAGTCAATTTGGCAAAAAACATGATTTTGTCTTTAAGGAAATTTTAAAATGACATCTTTTTTTTTAAAATATTAAGACAGTGATATATTAGTTCGACCCTAGTTTCACAGCTTAATCCACTAAAAGCATAATTTCGATTATGAATTCCATTTAGTTCAACAATTTTATTTTTTTAACTATTTTTTATTTAATAACAAGATAACAAAAATAATTACTTGCAAAATTGAGCACCAACCAAATATTAGGATGTTTATTTGAAATTATGATAACATTATATAAGACAAACTAAAATAAATTATAAAGATGAATTTAAAATGAATGAAACATTGAAGGATAAAGATACATAAAAAAATAAAAAGCTTAAATGGATTCAATTGAAATAGTGACTCAAAAATTAAGAATCAACCAAATATTAAGACATGTATTTGAGACAACAATAACATCATAAAAATCAAACCAAAACAAATTATAAAGAACAATTTTGAATTAACAATTATATTGAATTGTAGAATTATATATATAAAAAAAAAGCTAAAAAGAATTTATTTGAAAGGAAAAAGAAATTGGATGATATAATAAAAAATAATAATTACAAAATTGAAAATTGAAAATTTGTTTATGTGTTTTTTCTATCCCAAAATTTAAATTTCAACTTATTTTCATCTAAAAACACAAAAATCACATTATAGAAATCTATATAACCCCATTCTCTCAACTCTGAAAACACATTATAATTTATCTAAAAACTCAAAATAAAATAAAATCAAGATATAATTTTCATATTCTGATCTAGTTTTTCATACATGTTGAAAGTTTTCTCTCTCTTCTTCGTCTTTGATGTCTTTCTCTACTCCTCTTAATTGTTAAAGATTGAAATGTGATAAAAATAATATTACATAAAGTAAATTATGAAAACAATAGATACTAAAGTTATATGTACCATTCAAAAACACCATGTTTTGTAATTTACAGTTAAATTATTTTGTTGCCCCCGTTATATTATGAGTATGATCAACATTTAATTGAATAGGAAAAGAAATGTTTAGAGGATAGAAACCATATGGTACTGTTATTGACCCGTGTAAAAGTTTTCCTCTTGTGAACTAATTAATTTGACGAGTTTAAAAGTAAACTTAATAATAAGAAAAAAATATATGATTTTGGCTTTAAAAAACTTTCAAGGTAAAGATAATATTAAGATAATAATACGTTAGATTTATCTTAATTTCACGGCTCAATTTACCAAACCTGCAGTCTAGATCATGGACTCCATTAGATTCAACAATTTTATTTTTTAATTATTTTTTACTTAATGATATAATAATAAAAGTAATTGCTCGTAAAATATAGCACTAACCAAATATCAATATATTTATTTGAGATTATGATAACCTTGTATAAAGAAAACTGAAATAAATTATAAAAATGAATTTAAAATCAATAAAGTATTAAAAGATAAAATTAAAAAACAAACTAAAAATAATTCAATTAAAATATATGCTTGAAAAATTAAGTATCAATCAAATATCAAGATATTTATTTGAGATAATAATAACATCATAGAAATCAAATAAAGACATTTTAAAATTAACAAATTATTGAATTAAAAAATTAAAAAAAAAAGCTAAAAAGGATTTAATAAAAAAAGGAAATTGAAGAATAAAATTAAAAAATCATTTTTTTACTATTTACATGAATAGTGAATGAGCTGAGAATTATTTTTAGTTTAGGTAATATTTAACATTATCACTTCTATTTGATTAATAAAATTTGTTTTCAAAATAAAATATTAATATCATTCCATCGCATCTTAGTTGGCCACCTTGCTTCAAATTTAGAGGTTTCTCCTTGAAAAATGTTCCCTTTAAAATATAATCATTTTTAATTAAAAATAATATTTTAAAATTAAAATAAATATAGTTGGTTGATTAGAAGACATAATTAAATATTAATAAATGGTCAAAAAATATTTTTTTGTGTAAAGAGTATTCACATTTACTATAATAAAAGGTTGATGCCACCTGTGATTTGTCAGTCCTTGAGAAAGTCAATGAAGTGCAAAGTCTTCATAACTTGGCGACTTTCGACGTAAGGTTTATTCAAATCTTCAGCAATATAGGGACACCCATCATTGATAAGATTAAAAAAAAAAACAATATTTATTAAAAAATAATTTATAAAATTTACTTATCTACTGTTACTTTAAATTCACAACACATACAATTTAAAATAACATTTTAAAATAAATTTTTTTATAATAATATAATATTAAATGAATGTTTTTATATAATTATCATTTTTAAGCGTTATATATATTTATGTTTTGAAAGATTCTTCAATTTATGTACCTAATATTTACTTAAGTATTATTAAAGCTACCTTATGTGATAAATTTAATTATGATTATTAAAATTTATATAAAATTAATTAAAAATTAAACATTTTTATTTAATAAAGAAAAACAATTTTTTGAAATTAAAAGAATTATTATTAATTGATTCAGACATGGGTAAAGTACACATTAATAAATTTGTATTAGAACATTATGACAAGATGAAAATTAAATAATAATGATGAATTATTGAGCAATATGATCAACCAAGTAAATCCTACTTTAATATCATCATACAACAACTCATTTGCATCATAAGAATAATGCTAAGTATCATGATAAAAATATGTGAATTCATGGATCCAAATGAGAAAAATATTGCAATGATCTAGGGTTTATAAACTGTTTCTGTTTTTTTTTTTAGATAGCATTTTATAATTTGATTGAAATTGCACATATTTATTGAGTTTTAAAAAATTGCAATTTGTAAGAAATTATTTTTAAATATAATGAAATTATCACAATACCTCTCTCTCTCTCTCTCTCTCTCACACACACACACACACACACACACACACACACACACACATCAATTAAACTATCACTTTGACTCTTTTAAACCAAACAACAAATATAATTTTCACCGAACTACAAAATACTTTGGATAATTTTCTCAAAAAAAGAAAAAAATCACCAACGTGTGACATTCAAAGTTTTGACGGAAAATAATATCTAACAAACCTTCAGTATTTAATTAATTACTTAAACGGATAATAACACAGCGATTATGACTTTGGAGTTTTTGGTCCTTTCCACAGCTGTTCAGGATTCATGAATGAAGAAGACCAACAAATCCCACGAAGCTTCGTTTTTACACTTTGACTTGGTAAACGAAGGAATAATTATAGTATATTCCCCTATGAAAAAAATAATATATACATGGGAGACTTCGAGAGGCTTAAAAGCACAGCTGGCGTCATTCTGCACGCCAGCAATTACACCGACGCCACTCATAACTCTCTTGGAAAAAAAAAAAAAAAAAACCCCACCATTTTGAATTAAAAGATATCTTCTAACAGCTAAATCCAGCCCCTCTTTTTCTATAAAAGCCGCACCAAACGACATCATTAACCTTCTTTTCTTTAGGATAAATCTGGGTCTTCCTATTTCAGGGTTTCTGTTCCCCGAAAAATCTCTCTCTCACCCCCTCTCTGCGTTTCGTCAGCTAAGTATTCTTCTTTCAGTGTCTCTATTTTTGTTTTTAGATCTAGAGTCTCGGATCTAATTTTTGGGTGATTTCTTACTCTCGTGTTTTCTAAAAATCCGTGCTGTTCGATTTGGGGATCGAAAATTAGGGTTTTGGAAGAAGCACCAATGTTTTTAGAATTTCTTTGAGTTACGCTATGCTTATGCGTCGAATTCGGATTCTTCACTCTTTCTCGGTTGTGTTTCTCTACTGGTTTTATGTGTTCTCATGAATTAATCCAATTTATTTTCTAGATCTCGACCCCTAGTACATTTTACAGTCTAATTATAACCGAATTGGATAGGTAGGTATTGAATTTATTTGATTTTGTTAGCGAAGAATCTAGAAATTGTAAAAAAATGTCTGCTCGGCAAGCGGCGAGCTCAGGATCGGATAGTGATCCGCGATATGCGAATGTCGATGAGAGGAAAAGGAAGAGGATGATATCCAACAGGGAATCTGCGAGGCGTTCCAGGATGAGGAAGCAGAAACAAATGGAGGATTTGGTCAATGAAGTGAGCAAATTGCAGAACGAGAACAATCAGTTGATGCAGGGTATCAATGTTGGCCAACAACGCCGCATGGAGATGGAGTCGGCCAACAATGTCCTGAGGGCTCAGGCTGTGGAATTGACTGAGAGGCTGCGGTCGTTGAACTCTGTGTTGCAGATTGTGGAGGATGTTAGTGGTCTCTCTATGGAGATACCCGAAATACCCGATCCTTTGTTGAAGCCATGGCAGCTCCCCTGTTCAAAAATGCCCATAATGGCATCTGCTGATATGTTTCAATATTAGTGTTTGTGAGCCTGTTCAGTGCTTTGCTGGAAGATGTTGTTTGTCTATCGTCCGGGGTTCATCTTTTGCTTGCGTGGGTCTTTATAACAGCATGGTTTAATGTCTTAGGTGGATGCTGGTATGGTGTGTGTTTGATAGCAGTGTGGTTTGGTCGAAGTTGTGATGTTATGGGTCCTGTTTGAATTTCAATCACCGTTTATAATGTAATCACTTTCCAATTTGTGTCATTTCCCTTACTGTTATGTTTCTCTGCAGTAATCTCGATGTGATTGCATTATATTTTCCATGGTATGCATGTGTTTGGTTTATTTGCATTAAATCGTGAGTGGATTTGATGTTTAAATCAAAGTGAAAGATTATGGTCTCCATCATTTTTATGCTCACAGATTGTACCCCCCTGCACTTGATTGCCCCCCAAATGTGAGGAGCTGGATCTCAATTGTCTGGGTGATGATTTGTGATCAGCATGTTTTTGTTGCTGGTTTCCTTATAGTTGGAATGGTTAACACTAAGTGGGTGGTAGTAAGTGTTTACACAGTAGTGACGGTAAATTGCTACGCTGTCTGCTTCCGGTGGCTTGTGAGGATAATTGTTTGTAAAATTGGATACAACTTAATAGGAAGATCAACTAGAACGATGAGATGGTCGCTTGTTGCGTGGGTTGAACCTTAAGCTGCGGAAGACTCACTTGAAGGTTCTAACTCTCTCCTGAGCCAATTCAATGCTTTTAATTTTTCCTAATTTGTTGTTCTTACTTTTGGATGGTGGTATATAGCACTTTGCACCTAGTTTCCGGGTGATTTTGGATAGACTTAGATTGGAAGTCATCCAAGTTGAATCACTTTGCATAGTTTCCGAGTGATTTTGGATAGACCTAGATTGGAAGTTGTAGAAGTTGAATGATCTTCAACTTGGATGAGCTCATTTGGGGACTTGGGGTTTATGTTTTTAAGCGTGTCTATATTTGGAAGCTGATATGGTTTATGGATATAATTTGGTAGCAGTGTGCGTGTTGGACTTCCTCGGGATATTTCATGAGGGGACGATTGGTGAGTGCTGTTTTTCCCACCTCACGATTCCTCCCCCCGTGGAGCGATGTAGCTCACAACTTTTGACTGCTATTTAGCATGCTGGGTGTTGTTCCTGGAAGATTCCTGGAAACAGCTGAATTGTAATGCAAATCATGAAGCAAATCATTAAAGTTCAATCAGAAATTCCCTCATTTTGACCAAGCCAGGAAGCAAGGTCGGATAATTGCGTGAGTTGGCGTAATCCCCGCTGCAAGGCATCTAGAGGGTTCTTATTACCAATTCAAGTCAATTTTCTTACGGTTCTTATCTCTTCTAAGAATTTTCGTGGATTTTTCCCCGACAATAAATATGTTTTTAGATTAAATTGTGCATTTATTGAGATGACATCTCCTTATTTAGTAATTTGAAAAACGCATTTTCACATAAACAATGACTAAGAAGTGAAATTATCTAACCTCAAACAAAAACACAACTGGTGAGACCCTTGTATTAGCATTTTCCCTTTTTCTTTCCTTGCTCACCCGACATCCAACCCCGTAGATAACACTAAATAGTAAATGCTACTGTAGCGGGTTTGGAACCTGAACTGTCCTGGATCTCAAATCTTAATCGTTTAGCTGTCTTCTTATTAACAGAAGCCAGTTCAATTTTATTAATATAGGATAATGGAGACGGATGGCGCCATTCCCCGCTTCTCTATCCTTTTTTTCCTACAGGCCATTTAGCTTTGACCTTTTTATATCGTGGTTAGCCTGGATTCTGCACGGTAATCTTTACCGAATTTTTCCTACAGGCCGTTTCCTACAGGCACGCTTCAGCTCTAAGCCAGAGATATCTGAACTTCTTTTAGAAAAGTTTGAAAAAATAGCTATAAATTAAGTAGAAATATAACACGCAACTAATAATTAATCACCAAATTTATCTTTGACGAAGGTAGGGTATAAGAGTATGTGCTAATTAATAGAACATCATATATAATAGACACCATACAGCATCTCCAGCGTTACATAAACCAAAATTAATAAAAATATCTAAAGTTTGATCATTGAAAAAGGCACATAAAGTAAAAACCATTTCAATCTTCATAAGTGCGGCACTCATCTGTCTCAGGGTTGTCCTTGCAGTACTCCTCCAAAGGGTCAGACCCCTTCTTCTTGTCCTTGGCATGGCTAGCAGCAGCACTCAACTCCTCCACTTCATCCCATGCGGCTGCGCATTCTCCACTTGCTGCATCATCGGAGCACGCCGCCTCTGCATCTTTTATGCTCTTTTCAACCTTCTCTGATATGCTATCAGGGGCAGCCCTCACGGGTCGGATTTGCATGCGCCCGGACCCCAGGTGGTATGTCCTCCTCCATGGCTGGTTTAACTTGATGAGGGGCTGAGCTCTTGGTTTGTCTGTTGCCTTAGCTAAGACTCTAGGTGTTGAGAGGTTAAGACCAGCTATCGTTGCCATTCTAGTTATGGTAAAGCTTGTTGCTGTGGTGTGGTGTGGTATTGCGCAATGGAGATAAAACTGATAGTGTCGAGGGAAGGTGACAATGGAAACTATATTATCGGGACAAGTAACCATTACCGAACACAGATTTCTTATCAGGTGTCAACCAATTGCATGCTTCCACGTCAGACTGGGGAATTGTGGTGTGGTTTGTGCACTGATCTTGTTAATTATTACATGTACACTCGTGGTTAGTACATATTTACATAAATAAATACAAATCAATATATAAAAGACTTCGACTTATAATATTTGTTGATAAAATATAAACTTGAATATATAAATTAAAAATCTTAAAATAATCTACTGTCTTCAAACGTCAAAGATCAGGGTTTATAACTGCCAGAAAAGTTGGATCGGAGTAAAAGCCTTATTGATATTTACAGCTCCTTCTTCCTTTTTTTATAAGAAAAATGCATTAAACTCCAACTAATTTGATCGAGTTCACTCAGTTTATTTCTCTCCAAATCTTATTTAAAAAAAATAAATACCGAACCACCTGAATTAATCACAACTCGCTTCTTTAGCTTGAAAGTTCCTATCCCGCCTCCAAAGTATCAGCCATGGCAGACCTTTATCTGTCACGAATTCAAGATAGCCAAATATAAAAAGAGAGGGAAAAAACGTGTTTTCCATGTAAAAATGCTGACGGACGTCGGATAAGATGTAGAAGACCAATCCAGGAGCCAAACCCCCTCGTTACCCAGTTGATATTTTAGGGAGTTAATAAATTCATCACCACCTAAGATGTTGAAACTTTGAATGATTCCAATTCCGCCTCCCATAGAATCTTTAGAGATGGCAAATTTCTGACCCCAATAATTAATTACCTTATCATCAGTACTGAATATTTCTCCGGCATGGTACTAACTAGTTCCCTTTGGGAGTAACAGACTCATTTTGTGTTATGAGGCTGCTGATGAATGAAATTATACAGTAACTGAGATATTTATAGATTTTTTTATATTAATTTATGATATTTAATTATTTTTTAAATAGGTAAGTTTTACAATAATATATAATATATGTTAAGGGTAAAATATTTTTTTATATTTTATTTTATTTTATCCATTATAACCTAACATTATATAGAAACAATCACTTTATATATATATATATATATATATATATATATATTTTACTACCAAACAAAATTTTATTTGTCTTTTTTTCTACTTGTCTCTTTTATTTTTATTGTTTCTGTATTTTTTGTTTTAGGACTATAATCAAATACTACCTAGAAAAAATATAAATAAAATACATTATTTATATAGAAAATCCCACATCAAGGTTAGAATTTATCACATCCAATTCCATATTTAAATAAATCAATGTTTTTATCCACTTTTATAGAGATAAACAAACCCCCCTGCCCTTTTCAATTCAAGTAAATGGGGAAGAATCTCAGTAAAAACCGTATATTTATCATCTCTGTTGTTTTCCCCACTTGTCCCTTGTGTTCTTAAGAAACAAATAATTCAAAACCTTTTAATAGAAAGACCTCATGTTTAATCTCTATATTTTGATACTAACTTACCATTGAGTCTTTTCATTAATTTGTTTGTTAATAAGATGCACAACCATCACATTAATTTCTTCTTCTCTTATATTTTTTTTTGTAAGTTTTTTTTTTTGCTTAATTTCTTCTTCTCTTATATTTTTTTTTGTAAGTTTTTTTTTTTGCAAGTTTTTCTATGTAATGTTTGGTATACTAAATATGAACAAATAACCATCTTATTCAATATTCAGTGTACTTTAAATTGGACTGGATAATTTAACTTATTTTGTACTTGATAGATACTAAATAATACTCAATTGATACGAAGTCTACAAAAATCTTGATTTAAGAAAAAAATAAAAAAAAAATAATCTTGGTAAAAAACTCAGGTCAATTTATGAACTTGTTAACCTGAGATAAAATATAGATAAAAAATCCAATAACTTTTTTATATATATTTATTTGTCAATATAAGGTTGCTTTGATTTAATTTTTTTTTTTAATTTGGGTCAACTCGAGTTGACCCTTCTAACTCTTAAATTGAGTTTTATTCTGGATCGACCATCGAATCGGATTTTAAAATTATAATAATAACAATTTTTATTCTTATGCTGTTTTGATTTAACTCAAATTGACTATCTCGACCCATGAATTGGGCCTTGCCCCAGGTCAACCCCATAGTTAGGTTTTAAAACTATTTTTATCATTACAATGACTCGAGTCAATGGTCAACCCAACTCATAAACCTTGCCTAGCCTTAACCTTTAAGTAGGATTTTAAAACTATGATAATAATTATTTTTATTTTTATATAGATCCAAGTCAAAGGTCAACTTGACCCATAACTCGGATTTGGTCCCATATCAACTCCTGAGTCGAGTTTTAAAACTATAGCAATAATCATTTTTATTCTTACGTGGACCTAGATTAATAGTCAACCTAATATGTGACTCGAGTCTAGTTGATCAGGCCTGATCCTAAGTCGACTTTCAATTCGAGTTTTAAAACTATTATAATAATTTTTTTATCCTAAGGTTAACCTAGGTCAATGACCAATTCGACTCGTAACCCGAGTTTGGCCTTAAGTCGACTATCTAGTCAAGTTTTAAAACTATAATTATAATTATTTTTATTTTTATATTGACCCAGTTCAATGATAAACTTGACTTGTGATGCAGACTTGACCCCGGGTTGATATACGAATCATGTTTTAAAATTTTGATAATAATAATTTTTATTTTTATATTAACTTGGATTAACTATATTAACACTTACATAAAATATTTAACTTGTCCTATCTTTTTTAGTAGAATATTTTTTTTATTAGATAAAATAAAAATTAACCAAATATCTATATAAAAAAAATTATTTTGTCCTGTGCATCATTGTCCTATAAACACTTCCTTAATGACTTCAAATGATCAGAAACTAGAGGGACGAGATGACTATTTTCTTGAAGACCGAGGCACCAAGTTACTCTAATTGAAGAATAGTTTGAAGAGAAGTTACCTAGTCTATGGCAAATTCTATAGTTGACGGCGGTGCCATATGAGTCAGGTTAATAAGGTGCCCTGTAGACTGCGGTGTGAGAGAATATAACTAATTACGTGAATATAAAATTCTACATATATATATATATATATATATATAATAAAATACGAATAATTAATTCTACGAGCACTATGAAATTTCATTTATTGGATAGGAAGGCAAATGGTGCAGCTTCCCAAAGTCAATCATCGTCTGAGTTTCCTGTCTTCCCCCCCGTTCTCTCTTCCCTCACTCACAACATCCGTACGAACTCATGGCCACCTGAGAACTCATCACTCTAAAAGGTTCAAGTCAATTTCAACTATGCCTTGTAGACTCGGCAATCTTGTGCCTGTAAACTCTATTGCAGCCGAAAATGTTGGCAGTCGCTCCAATGCCTCTGTTTCATCCACATCCACCACCGAAGAGGAAGGTGCTCATTCACTCTCACTTTTCCTTTTGCAATTTGAGGTTATTATTGCTAATTAATCGTATCGGCTCGCTAGACTAGACTGGACTAGATTCTTCGGTAAAACACAAGGCAAAAGGAAGCGATGATGACCAGTTAAATATATCAAACAAGTTTATTAGTAGCTATGTGTGTATGTTAAAGCACGTTTCCTCTTTCTAGGAAACTGATCGGTCTTTCCTTTTTGTCCTTTTTCTTTTTTCGTTTTTTTCGTTTTTTTTTTTTTGGTTGGGGGGGGGGGGGTTATGGTTAAGTCTTAAAAACTTGCATGATTATAACTCTAACTGGTGATTTTTTTTTATTTAAAAACTTGCATGATTATAACTCTAACCGGTGATTTTTTTTTTTATATTTGTATAAATGTAGAAGCATTGGCATGTAAATATCAGCTTCCTCCACAGGAGATAAAAGACATTGTTGATGCATTGGCATGTAAATATCAGCTTCCTCCACCGGAGATAAAAGACATTGTTGATGCTCCGCCTCTCCCTGCGTTGTCATTATCACCGCAAAAGGATAAAATACTTTTTCTCAAGCGGAGATCATTACCTCCACTTGCAGAACTAGCAAGACCAGAGGAGAAGCTGGCTGGTTTGCGTATTGATGGGAATTGTAATACTAAGAGCCGGATGTCATTCTACACTGGTATTGGCATTCATCAGTTAATGCCTGATGGTATACTAGGGCCTGAAAGAGAGATACATGGATATCCAGATGGTGCTAAGATCAATTTTGTCACCTGGTCTCTTGATGGAAGGCATTTGGCCTTCAGCATCCGATTTGACGAGGAGGACAATAGCAGCAGTAAACTCAGAGTATGGGTTGCTAATGTGGAAACAGGGCAAGCTCGACCTTTGTTTCAGTCACCAGATGTTTACCTAAATGCTGTTTTTGATAATTTTGTATGGGTGGATAACTCTACTCTATTGGTCTGCACCATTCCATCATCTCGTGGAGATCCTCCAAAGAAACCATCAGTGCCCTCTGGTCCAAAGATTCAATCTAATGAGCAAAAAAATGTCGTTCAAGTTAGAACATTTCAGGACTTATTGAAGGATGAGTATGATGAAGACTTGTTTGACTACTACACAACCTCTCAACTTGTGCTGGCTTCTTTGGATGGGACAGCGAAGGAAGTTGGACCTCCAGCTGTATATACATCCATGGATCCATCCCCTGACCAAAAGTACCTTTTAATTAGTTCTATTCACAGACCATACTCTTTTATTGTACCGCGTGGAAGATTTCCCAAAAAGGTAGAAGTATGGACAACTGATGGGAAATTTGTGAGGGAACTCTGTGATTTGCCTCTAGCCGAGGACATTCCCATTGCAATCAGCAGTGTGCGCAAGGGGAAGCGCGCCGTCAATTGGAGAGCAGACAAGCCTTCAACACTCTACTGGTATAACAATGAAAATTCTAATTTTTCACCGTGCTTGTGTAGGAACCGGCAGGATTACATGACAGGTGCATGACGCTAGTTACTTAACAGTATAAATGAACACTTTTAGCATTATGTAGTGGCATGTGGAGCAGCTTGTCCTTGTTATTTTTATTCGTTTTTTTTTCCCTTGACTCTTGTTGACGTTTTAGGGCAGAGACACAAGATGGAGGTGATGCAAAAATTGAAGTTTCTCCAAGAGATATAGTTTATACACAGCCAGCTGAGCCATTGGAAGGTGAACAGCCAGAAATCTTGCACAAACTTGATCTTCGCTATGGGTATGATATGATCTGCATGTTGATTTCTTACTTTGCAAAACTAGTTTGCAACAGATTCTTAAATCGTGAATGCCTCGATAATTTTGAAACTTTTGGATCTTTCTTTTATATGTGTTTTGATAATGATACTCTCATACTCTGTAGAAAGACCTTAATCTTGCAGACTTACTGACATTAAGAAATTCTATAACCAACCACAGGATTCTCAAAGATAGGTCTAACACTAGCCTGAACTAGCATTCACTTCTGTCAATATACATGTTTTTTCATCTTGCGTCAAGCTCTAATTACATGCCCAAGGTCAACAAAAAGAGACATGCAGGAATGCATGTACATGTTCAGTTGCCTTCTCTCAAGCACATGTTTGATCCCTTTGATGATCCCATTGACTCGGTTGCTGAAAGTTTCAAAGCAAATCATGTCAGAGTTAATTTAATATGGTCTAATTAACTTCGCAGTTGCACCTGCCAAGTGGTCGACCTGACAAAATCCTAGCTTGATATATTTTTTTTTAATATTTTAGAAATGACATCAATATAACATTTTTTTACAAAAAAAATTAAAATGATGATATTTAGGATAAATCAAGGTTAAACCAGGTTAATCCGCCGATTTCATAACCTGGGTCATGACTCTATTTGGGTTTAATAAATTTGCTTTCTGGCAGGAATGCATGTACATGTTCAGTTGCCTCTCTCAAGCACATGTTTGATTCCTAAATTTCCAAATTTTTGTAATATCTGTTGAATACATGCATCGGTTGCGTAGGAGGGTTATGCAAAGACATGAGTGTGACTTATATTAAAAATGGATAATAACAAATTGTTTAATCACCCTTTAGGTCGGTGTGGGTTATCTTGGAAGACATGCAACATATGCTAAGACTTTTTCACTAAAATCTCTTACTAAATGAGGTACTGCTTTCACATTTGTTATCTATGCTATATCATTATCAATAGCACATGTTCACTAGTAAGTTGTTATGTTTCCATGAGGAACTTTTCAGTGATGTTATTAAATTCAATCAATCCTAGTGAGTCAACATGGTGATCCCATTGACTCGGTTGGTTGCTGGACCAGTCTGAGTTTCAAAGCAAATCATGTCAGAGTTAATTTAAATTTAATATGGCCTAATCAACTTGACAATTGCACCTACCAAGTGGTAGACCTGGCAAAATCCTAGCTTGATATATTTTTTTAAATATTTTAGAAATGATATGAATATAATATTTTTTTACAAAAAAATTAAAATGATAACATTTAGGATAGATCAAGGTTAAACCAGGTTAATCCGTCAATTTCATAACCTAGGTCATGACTATATTTGAGTTTAATAACTTTGAATCCATGTTTTATTTATTAAAAAATTATAATAATAGACATTTGCATGAAAAACAACAAATAAAATTGTTTAAGAGAAATGTATTTTTTATTTAATTAAGCATTATTTTTTCATGAATAAACAGAGGTTGTTCTTTAATTTTTTTTTTCTTTCCCCTTCCTTCATAGTGGGATCTATTGGTGTGATGATTCACTAGCACTAGTTGATGAATCATGGTACAAGACAAGGCGAACAAGAACCTGGGTGATATCTCCTGGTTCAAAAGATGCGAGTCCAAGAATACTATTTGATCGGTCATCAGAAGATGTGTACTCTGATCCTGGCTCTCCCATGTTGAGGAGGACTCCTGCTGGAACTTATGTGATTGCAAAGATAAAGAAGGAAAATGATGAAGGCACTTATGTTTTACTGAAGGGAAGTGGTGCTACGCCTGAAGGGAACATCCCCTTCCTTGATCTGTTTGACATGTGAGTATTTTGGAGAAGAACATTTCAACACATGTTCCTCACCTAGTCCCCAATTCTCATTGGTCTCATGATAATCCAAACCAGTTTCTTTCAGAAATACAGGCAGCAAAGAACGAATCTGGGAGAGTGACAAGGAAAGGTATTATGAAACTGTTGTTGCTCTTATGTTGGATTACGAAGAAGGGGATTTACTCCTTGATCGGTTGCAAATATTGACCTCCAAGGAGTCAAAGACAGAAAATAGGCAATATTTCATTCAGAAATGGCCAGAGAAGAAAGCATGTCAGATTACAAATTTTCCACACCCGTACCCACAGTTGGCATCATTGCAGAAAGAGATGATCAGGTACCAGAGAAAAGATGGGGTTCAGCTCACTGCAACATTGTACCTGCCACCAGGCTATGATTTGTCAAAAGATGGCCCTCTTCCATGTCTGGTCTGGTCTTACCCTGGAGAATTTAAAAGTAAAGATGCTGCAGGACAAGTTCGTGGTTCTCCTAATGAATTTGCTGGCATAGGTCCAACATCTGCTCTTCTTTGGTTGGCTAGGAGGCATGAATTCTTCCCTCCATTTCTTGTTACCATTTGTTTTGTTGCTTATACTGTCTCCATTATCAGCTGATTTTTGCTTCACCTTTACCATTGCTTGTGTGCTTTGAACATGCTGGACCTTATTATAATATCTTCATATCTTGCAGGTTTGCTATTTTATCTGGACCAACAATCCCTATTATTGGTGAGGGTGATGAGGAGGCAAATGACAGGTAATTTGATATAAATCTTACTGAATTATGTTTTTATTGCTAGTTCATATGAATATGATTATGTGGGTTTTCTTCATGTACTCATCAAGTTATTGTCATGAATTGCTAATTATTCACATAACTCAAACTCTTTCAGTAAATGGTATACAAGTATGTTTTCATGAAATTGTTGTTACAACTAACAAGTGAAACAAATCATTTGTTACATGTTAATCCTGGTTCCATGGATATTAACATAAAGCAAATGGTTCATGAAAGAAGAGGATAGCATTAGCATGATGCCTTTTCCCTTAACTCATGAGTTTCCGCAATATCCACAATATTGAACAAGGGGCTAACTCTTCAGTTGCTCTCTGTTATTTGGAGCATGTTTTTAAATTTCTTCTTAGGTAATAGGAAGTATCACTAAATGAACTATGATGTAGAGTCCCTAAAATTTTAAATCTTGACTATATGTGTTGACTAGATATGTAGAGCAACTGGTTGCAAGTGTGGAGGCATCTGTTGAGGAAGTTATCCAGCACGGAGTAAATTTCTTCACTTGTCCTCGTATGACTATTATTTCCATAGCACCGGATAAGTCTGTGACAGTGACAGTTGTTTTGGTGTTGCACATTTTAAGGTTGCTCATCCCAACAAAATTGCTGTTGGAGGACATTCCTATGGTGCATTCATGACTGCAAACCTCTTGGCACATGCCCCCCATCTTTTCTGTTGTGGAATTGCTCGTTCTGGAGCTTACAACAGAACACTTACACCTTTTGGCTTTCAGGTAAGAGAATAGTCCCCCCCCCTCCTCTATTACGTGCTGCTAATTGAACAACAACAGTGCTTCGCATGTTTTTCTTCCCACGATCACTATTTTTGTCATAGTTTTGGATGATTTCTTTTTTCTTTCATCTTATTGATATAGCACGAGGACAGAACTCTTTGGGAGGCCACTACTACTTATGTTGAAATGAGTCCTTTCATGTCAGCAAATAAAATTAAAAAGCCAATACTGCTTATCCATGGAGAAGAAGACAATAATTCAGGAACGCTAACCATGCAGGTATTTATAAAAGAAAATTTAATGGTTTAAACCTACCGTTCCAATTACCTAAACATAATCATACTATCTATCTGTAGAAATTATTCTATTCTTTTTATTCTTTCCGGTTGATACATATATTTAACTGTTGATTTCTCAGTTTAGTGGTTTGTTGCCAGCTTCAGTTTGTGTTCCCATCTTGTTTACTTGCTGCTTATCTTGCATTTTCACATGATGCAGTCAGATCGTTTCTTTAATGCTCTGAAAGGTCTTGGTGCCCTTTGTCGCCTGGTCATTCTACCCTTTGAGAGCCATGGGTACGCTGCACGAGAGAGCATCATGCATGTTCTATGGGAAACTGATAGATGGCTTCAGAAACATTGTGTGCAGAACCCTTCTGATGCAAGTGCAGAACTTGATGCCTGTAAGGACGAGGTGAGCAAAGGAGTTAGAGACTCCGATAACCAAGCAGTTGTTGCCAGTGGAGGAGGTGGGCCAGAGTTGGCAAGACTTTGAGCATGAAGGGTTCTACTCTTTGACGAGGTAATTGTTATGGTAATGTGTTCATCCCTTGTCTTCAATTATAATTCTATTGGCAAAATATTCAGTCCACTGGTCTGTGATTTCTTTGTTATGAAATCAACCAAAGTGAAAACTGTGTTAAATCTAATCATGGTGAAACTTTAAATCACACGAGCGTGTTTAGTTACTGGTCAGAACTCTCAAGCACACTACTCTTGTGTGGATGGATTGCCCTTGTCAATACATCGTTTTATTGAAAACTATTGTTTTGTTTTTTCGGTTGGATGTCGAAACTTGAGAGTATTGCTGTGCCCCCACGCGCCGCCG